>NW_027497754.1:0-170174 GCF_021521415.1 Bidens hawaiensis | reverse complement strand
ACACTCATGAAGCGGTTTGACAACTCAATGTAAGTCATATCGATGAAGGCAAAAATATTATTAGCCAGTCATACATGAGCCTGTTAATGATTTGATCACTAGAAAAAATTAGTCTTGCTTTAAATAAATTGTTGAAAATCAAAATAATAAAGCAGAAAAACTACAAAGTACTTAAAGAATTTAAAATCAACAAAATTGTTGAAAATTAACAACAAAAAGGGCATATTAGAACCACGTAACGTGGGGGGAAACAAGTAAGTCCAAAACACTTTGTATGAAGGCTTGTAAGTTTATATGGCTAGTAAGTCCATGGTTCAGCCTTTATTGATTAAAAGAAAATTTGCAAAAAAAAAAAATCAAATAAGCTCATAATGTTTTTGATAAATCATTAGGGAGTCATAGTCAATTCGGGGTGATACTGGTGAACACAAACCTATGCGCGAGGTATGATGGAGTTTGTAACATGTTGGATTAAATGGGGACTGCATAAGTATTGTGCTTAACACATAACTTAACATATCACGTTGACATAAAAATACTTGTTAAGCTTAAAGTGGAAAAAATTATATCTACAATTGACTTTGGGTTCTTGGCATAATAATATCCATATGGAAGTGCGATACGTTAATAGTCAATGCGATTTCATGTCATGATCTTTCTCACCAAAATATATAAACCCTTAAAATTTTTTAATTAATATAATATTTAATTTCATCTTTACTTCACTTTGTTTTCCTTTTATTTTGTTTTTGGTATGTTTTGTTTTTAGCTTAATTATATTAGTATGTTTTTAATTTTAATTTTTTTTATTTAAAATATAAACTTCCATTTCATTACCACAAAACACATTACAAATTTCTTCATCACCAGATCCCATTACCACTTTACACCAACACAAAACCTACACCCCCAAATACCACAACTACCTAACCGCTAGTAAACTTGGTCACAACCTTAGTCCCTTCACTAAACCGCATGCTTAGCGAACTCACAGCCTTAGTCCCTTCACAACCTTAGTCACAGCCCTTAGTCCCTAATTCAAGAAGGCGTGGGAATCAGAAAATACTGAAGACGATGATGATGGGATTCAATTACTCTCCGAGCCCGTACACTCCGGTTCATGATGAGACTATGGTGGCTCTCCCTGCTCAATCTCAAGCTACCACTATTGCTGCTGACACAAGCTTCACAAGCTCCGAAGTAATGTAGGCTATACGTCGAGCCAATGGACATCTTAAATACATGCATACTCTCTCCCAGCTCGACATGAACTACTTGAGAAGAATCATGGGTCACTATGTGATAGAGATGGATCTTAAGGGATGGTTCAATAGGTTCTTGAGAAAGAGTGAGGAAGGATTACCCTAATTACAAGATCAACAAGGTAAGGCCTTCTGTCATCCTACAAAAAATAGATCCCGCACCGAAAAGAATAAAAGATGTGGCAATACAAGACTCACAAGGTGGGGAGACCAATCTACCATGGAGAACCATTCCTCCCAAACCTTGTTTGAGCACTTCATATGCTGGGAATCTGACAGCGACACATGAGAGGTGGTGATACATTGCAATGATATTCACCACCTCCAATTCTTGGATGAGCATGAACTTGTGACGCTCGACAAAGAAGACCTGTTAAATCTTTACAACTCGCCGCTAGCAACTGGTTAAGACGTCGGTCGCGACAAGACTGAAGACATAATTGAGAAATTAAATAAGTTTGTAGGCTATCTTGTTGATAATCAACTAAACAATTGAGAAGATGGCTTCGAATATGAAACTGACTGAAGACGATAGTTGGCAGACTAAATACTAAAACTAGAGGGATATTGTAAGGCCTCGTTTTGTTTATTAGTCTTTTGTATTTACTTGTGCTGTAAGCGTTATATCTTAGTTAGCTCGTCGATTTATTTCCTTGTATGTTTGGGCCTGAGGCCATGTAAACAAAGCCCATTTGGCCCACTAATGGCAGAATGCATGATATGCTTCCACCTATATAAGGCGAAACATATTCATGCATACACAATCTTTTTGCCATAATCTTATTCATTCACCAACTCCTCTCTCTCTTTCATTTCTACTTAGGGTAAAATAATAGCCCAAGCAAGATCCGAGATCTCGGTTCCTCACTAGTGATTACTGCTAGCTAGTGTTGAGATTGATCCAAGTAAACTAGTTTGTTGTTGTTCGATCCGTCCAAAGGACCTACATTAGTAATATGCAACTAGGTACTTCACAACCGCGCGTTTGTGGTGACGCACCGAGACAAATTTGGTTGGTCTTAGATTATGACACCGAAACTAAACAAAAAGAAAAGGTAAATCAAGCAGTAAAACCCGCGGCAAACTAAAAAACTAGGATGCGATTGCGAACTGACGCGAATTTTTGAAGTATCGAAGGTGATAGCATTAAAAAAACAAAAACAATTGCGACAAACTAAAAATAATAATAACCACGCAATACAGCCGGGACCGATATGAATTCAGCTAGTAGTACTAATAATAATAATTACTAAAAAATGAAGTTATTCATTAAAAAAGAAAAAAAAAAGGGTGGACCATTGAGGTTCTCTAAATGAGCTGTTAACATATAACAAGATTAACATATAAAAAAATGAAATGGTTTAAAAACGCCGTTTATGACATACAAAAGACATAAAATATTAAAACCATCATATATTGGATCGGTAAAACCCGGGAATTGGAAACCTTGAGCATTGTCGATCCCGGGCGTTGCGGTGGAGTGTTGACGCCAACTTGTTCGGTTTTGAAGCATAATCCAAACAAAAAAAAATCGTTCGGGTGCAATAATACCCGAGTGTTATCGGTCTGGGCATTGCGGTAGTGAAATGACGTGAATTTGGTCAGTTTTGGTTACGTTTGTTACGGTACCGAAACTTAATAAAAAAACATAGGAAAAAACAAAAATAAAAATGGTATAAAACATAACCAAAACAAAAATAAAAATGATATACATTGTAACAAGAATGAGAGTCGATCCTGTTAGGATCAAGATTTGACAAAGAAAAGATTTTGAATCTTCTCAACCTCCTCAAAGAAATGGTTAAGTATGGATACGAGCAAACTTAGCACTTCGAGAAAGCCTAGAACTTATTCAAGCAAGGTATTTTACATTCGATCAAAGTATCTTCTAGAATTATACTAAGTGTTAGTTTGAGCAAACTATAGTTCATCAAGCAAGGTTACTCTTCAGTCGAGCAAGGTTTGTTTCAGAGCAAATCCTTTACTTAACCAAGTAAATTGGTGGGTCGAGCAAGGTTCAATAAACAGTGATCACAAGCACACTTGAAGGAAGTTACAAATGGAGATTATTCTAAGGACTTCCACGAGCAAGGTTCAACCTCGAGCAAGCTACAGTATCATCAGCACACTTAGTTTTGTTTAAATAAGCTAAAGACAAAAGGTTGAAGAGATCAAGAAGAACAGGTTTGCTCGTAGGATTTTTATCGAGCAAAGTTTGATATATCATGAAGATTGTATTCTACTTGAAGAATATTTTCTTAGGAAAATATACTAAGTAAAGCTTGCTCGAAAAACTGTTCCAAGCACACTTTATGGTTACAAGGTTTGCTCGACAAGGATGAAAGCTTACTCGAAGACCTTTTACACTTGTAATATTTTGAATATATTTGAATATCTTTTGTAACAATCATTAGGGTTTTCTAGAAGGTGTCAGGTGTGCCTATTTAAGGAAGATTAGTTCATACTTATTGTGACATACCTGAGCGAATATTGAGTGATTTGACGGCTGGACAACTTTTTTTTGTAAACGAAATATCTTGTACGGAAAGTAGCCTCGCACCTAACATTCCACCTAGAAACCCTAATAAATCTTCCTTGTATTCTTAGATAATATTAATAGAAATCTTTTGTGTGATTTGTGTGTGTTTGTTTTGTTTGTCCTCGTTTAGCAACACCTTGAACATCATTGATTCCCGGTTTTGATGTTCATCGGATCTTCACACTAGCATCCTTTGTAACCATTTTGTAAACACTATGTTCTTGTTTACGAGATTGATTTAGTGATAGATCGGTCCTGAAAAGTGCTATCGGAGCTTCGGTTTTGCTCTTGTGAAGGTCCTATTGTTGCTGATTGTGAAGTTATTACTGATTTTGAAGAAGAAGATGATGACGTCAGCTGAGTACTGTTTCATTGTTTAGTGACGTCGGCAACTCTGATTGTGAAGTTATTTATGAACAAATGGATGACCAAGAGGTGTCTACTAACAAGATTCAAAGGTTTGTTAGGCCAGGAAAACTACATCAAATGGAAGGTGTTACTTGAAGTCGCTATTTGTTTCAATGATGTTGATAAGTGGAATCCTATCAAAAATGGTCCATATGTTCCAACTGATGGTGCAAACAACTAAACATTGGAGAGATAAATGAGGAAAAAGGATGATAAGGCTCTGTCAATGTTGAAGCTAGGTCTGTCATGGGAAATCTTGACAAGTGTGAATCGTCACAATATTGCTAAGGAATGTATGATGTTGTAGTTGAAATGTTTAAAGGAAATACTGAGCTGAAAGACATTAATAAAGATAGATTGAAGCAATAGCTGATAGATTTAAGTTTAAAAGAAGGAGAAAGGTTAATATATGTGTTGTAGAGGGTTTGTTGCAATAGTCAATGAAATTAGAACCACTGACCTTGCAATCACTGATTTTGACTTGAACAAGAAGTTGCTATCATCTCTATCTGGTGAATGGGGACACATCTAGCAAATTCATTAAAGAGAAAGCAAACTACCCAAACTTCAGGTTGGATGGCGTTATCTATTTTCTATAAGCTGGTTGAGCATGATATGATAGAGAATCACATGATCAAGGAAGAAAACCAAGCTTTCAAGTTGTAAATTCTCTAATTGCATCCATGGGGAACCTGTCAACAAAGAATCAACAAAAAAGTTCCCATCATTAAAGAACCAAATGAATTTAATGTTGAAACTCCAAGAGTGTTTGTGGCTAGTCAGTCTCGAAGTAAAAGTGGACAACCAAGGTTTAATATTCAGTTTATGGATGAAGGTGTTTGCATCCTCATGGGAAGTGGACATGATCCTTATGTTGTAGGAAGCACGAATCAAGGAAATGATTATCAAGCTCTTTTCTCAATGTTCATTGATTCATACAATGCATTTGTGGCCAAGAATTTGATTCACACAAGTGTGGTACAAGAAGAATTTGAATAAATTGATGCTGATGATTTGGAAGACATGGATCTAAATAGCAAGCTGCCATGTTGGCTGTGAGAAGCAAGAGGTTATACAACAAAACAGGAAGATCATTAGTTTATGGACCAAATGACAGAATTGGATTTGATAAGTCCAAAGAAACATGCTACAATTGCCAACTACCAGGTCATTTTGCCAAAGAGCGTAACCAACCAAGCCAGTTTCAAAATAACAATCAACATAGAAACCAATTTCAGTTTCAAAATCAAAATCAAGGTCAAAAGAGACAGGTCCCCAACAACAACAACAACTTCCAGCATAAGAATTAACAACAAATTGTCCCGCAACAAAAGCCATTTCAAAGAACCAACAAATCCCTCAACAAGCTCCTACCAATCAAAACATAAACAATGTTAATCAGCCTAGAAATCAAGGAAATGTTGCTGTTGCTCAACAACCACAAGATGGTATGTTTGACAGGAGTAACCATGATGAAGACATTGAGAAGGCTAATGTGGCATTCATGGCAAAGATTAGAAATCAAGCTAAATACTTTCATCACAGGTACATTCAAATCCCACAACTTTTGAATTACTTGAATGAATGATGTTTTTAGAAAGTAAGTTGGTGAATTGCAAACTGAGTGTTTCAGGAAACAGAGTACAATCAATGTGTATGAGATGACTGAGTTAACATATGAAAACCAAATCAAGAGTTTGGAACAAGACTGTATGGACATTTATGAAACTCAGTCCAGATACACTACTGAGATTGAAGGATTAAAGAAAATGTATCTTGATTGAGAAGTTGAAGAACACTCAACTTCAAGCTGAGGTTGATTTTTCTAGAAAAATCTAGTTTCCACTGGTAACATCTGTGGAAAATTGAAGAAAATTAAAAGAATAGGATAAGTACAGGGTTTTTTCCTCCTCCTTTTAATGACAATTATTCATTAAAGGTGGACAAGGAAAAGAGATGAGCGTATCTTGCTCAATTCACGAAAGTGTTTGATGATAAAGGTAATTTGTTGAAAATATAAAATGGTTGAGGTTGATGAATAATGAGAGTTTGTGATGAAAGTTGTTGAAAACAAAAGAAAAATTGATTGACAAATCTGTTTGGAATTCAAGTTTCAATGGGAGGATCAATAGAGTAATGTGTCAAGTGAAGATGATATAACTGAAGATGAAAAGAGTGAATCAAGGTGACAAATGCTCAAGTTGTGGTAGTTTTGAAAGGCAAGAAAAGTAGCAAACAAAGTTCAAAGGACAAGATCCCTTAGTTTTACTAAATATTACTCCAAAGATGAAGAAACACCATGAGCAAATGAGAAAAGAACATAAATCATTTGACCTTGTGGTGGATCTAAAGGAAAGAAAATCGGGTAATAATCCCATATGCAAAGGTTCCTCAAAAAGAGCATGTGTCAAGAACAACAAAAAGAATGATGAAACCATCAAGAATGATGATCTTTTTCTTCTGATTTATCCAGATTTCTCAAATCATGAATTGTTTGATGTTGGAGATGTGGAGAGCATGGAAGATTATGCTAGAAGATGGATGAGACCAAGGAATGATAAAAATGAAATTCCAATCAAATTAGAGAAGATCAATTTTTGTGAAAAGTATTGTGGAAAGAGAGGATATAAAGATTGAGGAATTTTTGCCCTTTTCAATTAACTTTGATGGTCTTATTACTCATCAAAAGACCATTGGAGTTTGATCCCCCAAGACCAAGTGAAATATACAAAAAGGGGTAACTCAAGTGAAAGCTTTTAAAGGACAATTTTGGTCAAATGTGATGTTTATGGGCATCACACTGACACATGTCAAGAAAGGTTCTCTCCTGAACCCTTTCATGCCCCTGACCGTACAAAGTTTGGCCAAGATTTTGCATTTTACAAGAAAAGATACAATGAGTATTTGAGTAGAGGTAAGAAGAAGGATGATGATCATGTCAAGAATGATGATGCAGCTGATAAGAAAAGAGACTTGAAAGAAAAGAAAAATGTTCCTATGATCAAGAAACCAATCAGAAGTCAAATTGATATGTCTCAGGAATTTGAGAAACCTGTCGATTCTAAGAATTCAACCAGTTGTGAAAGAAAAAGTAAGCTTAAGAAGAAAATATTCAACAAAAATAAATCAAATGAACTCACTAGTGATGAGAAGTTTCTTTTGAAACATGGTTATGAACCACATGGATTTTTGTGGAAACCAAAAATCTGAAACTCAAGTGACTATCATGGAAAGGGACACTGTCATTGAAGAATGCACAAGCATAATTCCATATATTGGAAATTCATTTGAAATTGGTTCTGAGACTGATGAGTCATGTGAATTAGTGTATGAAGTCCAAAAACTAATTGAAACTAATGATGATGTTGCTGATGATTTGCAAGCTGAAGTAGCTTGTGCTTTATCGCTTATATGATCTTGTTCCTTTAATTTGTGCAAGAACAGTCCACAAAATTGAATGATGTATGGTATATGGATAGTGGATGTTCCAGGCACATGACCTATGATAAGAAGAAAATATTCAACAAAAATAAATCAAATGAACTCACTAGTGATGAGAAGTTTCTTTTGAAACATGGTTATGAAACCACATGGATTTTTGTGGAAACCAAAATCTGAAACTCAAGTGACTATCATGGAAAGGGGACACTGTCATTGAATAATGCACAAGCATAATTCCATATATTGGAAATTCATTTGAAATTGGTTATGAGACTGATGAGTCATGTGAATTAGTGTATGAAGTCCAAAACTAATTGCAACTAATGATGATGTTGCTGATGATTTGCAAGCTGAAGTAGCTTGTGATTTATCGCTTATCTGATCTTGTTCCTTTAATTTGTGCAAGAACAGTCCACAAAATTGAATGATGTATGGTATATGAATAGTGGATGTTCCAGGCACATGACCTGTGATAAAGGATCATTGGTCAACTATGAAGAGAAGTTTGAAGGACCAGTTTCCTTTGGTAGTGATGAAAATGAAGGGAAGATTGTGGTGAAAGGCATTCTTACTAATAGGAAAGTATCATTTGACAATGTTTTTCATGTGGAAGGTTTACAATATAATCTTTTGAGCATATCATAGATATGTGATAAGGGATATAAGGTTGGATTGATGAATCTCATTGTTTCAGCCTGAAACCTGAATTTGTAATTCCTCCTGATATAATTATGATGATGGCCCCTAAAAATGGAAATTTGTATGAACTGAGAATGAAAGATGCCATTTCTAGAGGTGGAACATGTTTTGTCTCAAAAGCCTCTGAAAATGAAACAAAACTGTGGCATAGAAAGTTGTGCTATGTCAATCTCAAGAATATGAACAAACTTGTTAAGGGTGAACATGTCATTGGTTTACCAACAAAAGAGTTCAAATTGGATGATAAATGTATTTCATGTCAAAAGGGGAAGCAACACAAATCATCACATAAAACAAAACTGATAAACTCAACTGAACAGATACTTGAAATGCTTCATATGGATCTCCTTAGTCCAGTAAGTGTTCCACGCATTGGTAAAAAGTGATATTGTTTGGTTATTATTGATGATTATTCAAGATTTCCATGGGTATGTTTTCTGAAATCAAAGGATGAAGCTGCTGAAATAATTAAAAGTTGTGTAACCAGGATTGAGAACCAATAGATGCAAGGGTGAAGGTTATGAGAAGTGATAATGGCTCAGAGTTCAAACATGGGACAATGACTGAATTCTGTCAAGCTAAAGGAATATTTCAACAATTAAGTGCCCCTAGAACTCCTGAACAAAATAGAGTTGCAGAAAGAAGAAACATAACACTAATGGAAGCTGCAAGAACCATGCTTGCAGATGCTTTTGAATGTGACATTTTGAGCAAAAGCAATTAACACTGCTTGTTATGTTCAGAAAAGAGTCATTCTCAACAAAATTCAAAGCATAACTCCCTATGAGATTTTGTATAAAATAATGCCCTACATCAAGTTTCTCAAGCCATTTGGTTGCATTTGCTCTTTGTTGAACACTAAAGATTACTTGAACAAGTTTCAATCAAAATTTTTAGATTGTTTCTTTGTCGGATATTCATCACACTCAAAGGCCTACATGATATATGTGAAAGATCATTTAAGTGTGATTGAATCTTCTGATATAATTTTCAATGAATCTCAGTTTAACACTATTGATGGAGCATCATGGTTATTTGATTCAGAGAATTTAATCAAATCTTTCAAGATTTATCCAAAAGACTTTGATGAGAACTTTTATAGAACAAGTGTCCCTGATGCTACTTCAGAAAAGAAAGTTGATTTGGACATGTTGTGGTCCAAAGTTGCTAATAAGAATCCTGAGTTTTCTTTCGATAAGAATGCTTCTGAAGATGAGTATGAAGATGAACATAATGAACATCTTGATCATCCACATGAACAAGAAAATCATGACTTAAATGATAATCAAACCAGTGACCTGCAAGGTCAAGACCAAACTGAAAGACAATCAAGATTTGAAACTCTGTTTCAAAACTTGAATATGGGAAATGATGTTGCATCTACATCAACTCGATGAAGCTACAATGAACAATGAATCATCATATTTGGTAATTGAAGAACCAGATCTCAATGACTCAAATCGTGATTCAAACATTACTTCAAATCAAATCAAATCATACAAACTTCATATGTTTAAAGAGACCATCCTGCTGAAAACATAATTGGTGACTTGCATGAAAGAGTGACTAGAAGTGCATCTGAATCTGAAAACATTTGTTTGTATTCCTATTTTCTATCCCAAATTGAACCCAAGAACATAGTTCACGATTTGAAGGACAATAGTTAGGTAGAAGCAATGCGGGAAGATTTAGCTCAGTTCAGAAATCTGCAAGTATGAGAACTTGTTGACAAGCCAAGAGGAAAATTTGCAATTGGCACCAAGTGGGTTTTAAGGAACAAGACAGATGAAAGATGGATTGAAATGAAGAATAAGCAAGACTAGTTGCTCTTGGATGTCTACAAGAAGAAGGGATTGATTTTGAAGAAGTTTTTGCACCAGTAGCAAGGCTAGAAGCAATAAGAATCTTCTTAGCCTATGTTGCTTCAAAAATATAAGAGTGTTTCAATTGGATGTCAAATCTGCTTTCTTAAATGGCAAGATAGAAGAGGAGGTGTATGTCACTCAACCTCCAGGTTTTGAGGACCCTGAGTATCCAAATTGAGTGTATAAACTTATCAAAGCTCTATATGGATTGCATCAAACTCCAACAGCTTGGTACGATGAGTTGTCTAATCATCTGCTTGCAAATGGTTTTCAAAGGGGAGACATTGACAAGACCCTCTTCTACAAAAAAGGAGGAAAAGATTTGCTTCTACTTCAAGTTTAGTTGACGACATCATCTTCAGATCTACAAATGAACATATATGTTTAGAGTTTGAAGAAGTTATGAAGTCTAAGTATTGTATGAGCTCTATAGGAGAGATGAATTTCTTTCTTGGATTGCAAGTTCAACAGAAGACGAATGGAATATTCATTTGTCAATCCAAGTATGTACAAGACATCTTGAACAAGTTCAAATGCCAAGACATGAATACTGCTTTTACTCCAATGAACACACATGAGAAGATGGTAGCTTATGAAAAGAGGGAGCCTGTAGATGAACATGAATATAGAGCTAAGATTGGATCATTGATATATCTTACTGCTTCAAGGCCAGGCATTATGTTTGCTCGATGTGCGTGTGCAAGATTCCAAGCAAATCCTAAAGTCTCTCATATGACTGTTGTCAAGAGAATCTTTAGATATCTGAAAGGAAAGCCTGATTTGGGTATTTAGTGTCCCAAGAACAATGCTTTTGATCTACTTTCCTACACAGACAGTGACTATGATGGTTACAACATAAGCAGGAAGTCAACATCTGGTGGTTTTCAATTCTTGGGAGACAGGATGGTATCATGGAAACGAAAGAAGCAAACAACTATTTGAATCTCAACTGTTGAAGCTGAATACATTGTTGCATCTGCTTGTTGTGCTCAAGTTCTTTGGATTCAAAATCAACTGCTTGACTATGGTCTGAATTACTTGAGCACTCATATTTTCATTGATAATACTGCTGCACTTTTCATTGTTAAAAATCTTGTACAACACTCAAAGATAAAGCATATTGAAGCCAGACACCATTTCATTAGAGATTGCAATGAAAAAGGACTAATAGAAATGAAAAGAGTTGACACTAGTGACAACTTGGCTGACTTGTTCACCAAGCCACTGGATAAAACAAGATTTCACTTTCTATTAAAAGCATTATGCATGATTAACTTTGATGAAGTATGATTAATGATATATGCTCATTGACTATATGTTAAAGGGTCTTGAGTGATTTACTTGTCATTTGTGTCTGAATATCTGAATTAGTTTTGATTGAAATGTGCTTAATTGACTATATTTGACTTAGGTATCTATGATGCTTAGGTATGTTTCTGTGTATGATCATGATTATACCTGCTTTGAAATGATTATCTGCATGCTTATCTGATATCTTGATCATTTATCGATAATCTGCTATGACTGTGTGTTTAGGAAATGATAGACTACACATAATTTATCTAGAATAGAACTTTATGTCAGTCTAATTGTATTAATTCCTACCGTCATTGTTGATTATGATTGAATATGTTAATGTTTGCTTGTTTCAAAGCTTTGCTTTGATTATAAAACTTTTGTGTTAAAATGAACTTTTTCAAAGTAAATTATTTTTGACAAACTGAGCAAGTTAATGGTGTAGAAACATGATAAGACTATTAAGTTCAAGCTTTATAGAAACTTAAAAGGGTTTTCAATGAAAATTGATCCAACCTTTTGGGAAATGATAGTAGATTGATTATTTATACCAATCCTATGGATTTAATAAGCTGAAAAGACTATTAGTGCAGTCATTGATATGTATGATAGCTTTCCATGATGTGTAAAAACTAAGGTGATATAAACATAATGAATATGCTAAACTTAATGTGGAGATACATTGTCTAAATATGCATGTTTCAAGATAAATCTCTCCGAATGATAGGCAGAAAAGTAACTACCCAGTCATACACAAGCCTGTTGGTATTTGGTCACTCAAAATGAAACATTTTATATATGACAAAGAACAAATTTGAGCAAAAGGATTATAAATCAACAAAAAATTGATAAATATACAAACATGAGGGTTTAAACTAGAACTACAGAGGTGGGACATCAAAATAAGTCCTAAACACCTTGAATGTAAGGCATATAAGTCCGTATTGCGTGGCATGTAAGTCCGTTATCGATCGTGTCTGATAGAGATACTCGTTTTACTTCGAGGTTTTGGAAGAAGTTCCATGAAGGATGGACAGTCTGAGAGGATGATCCAAACCCTTGAGGATATGCTACGTGATTGTGTTTTAGACTTTGGAGGAAGTTATGATGATCATCTGCATCTGGCAAAGTTCTCCTATAACAACAGCTACCATTAAAATATTGGTATGCCACAGTTTGAAATGTTGTATAGAAGACGATGTAGAACCCCTGTATGTTGGGGAGAGATTGGTCAGAAGGAGATGGGAAGTCTAGAAGTTGTGCAAGAAACTTCTACAAAGTTTGATCAGATCAAGGCAAGGGTGAAAGTTGCTCAAGACCGTCAGAAGTCGTATGCTGATAAGCAGCGACGATCGATTGAGTTCAACGTTGGTGAGAATGTGATGCTCAAGGTCTTGCCTTATAAAGGAATTATCTGTTTTAGGAAAAGGGGAAAGTTGAGTCCGAGGTACATTGGACCTTTTAAGATTGTAGATCATGTAGGTGAAGTTGCTTATAAACTAGATTTACCCGAGGAGCTAGAAGGAATTCATTTATCCTTCCATGTTTCTCATATGAGGAAATGTCTGATTGATGACACGTCTCATGTGCCATTGGTGGACATTGAGATTGATGAGCGGTTGAAGTACATTGAACATCCGGTAGAGATAGTTGACCGCAAGGATAAGCAACTTCGTCACAAGGTTATACCCTTAGTGAAAGTGATATGGAAGCATCGCAGGGGATTAGACGCCACTTGGGAAGTTGAGGAAGAGATGAACAAGTTTTATCCGAATTTGTTTCAGTAATAGTTAGGTTTCGGGGATGAAACCTCTTTAAGGAGTCCACGAAACCTCTTTAAGGAGGGAAGACTTGGAACATCCTAAAATTTATATTAATAAATAAAAGGAATTATGTTGGTTTAATGTGTGTTAATATTTAATTAAGATTAAATATAATAAAAAGTATGGACTTGGGTGGGGAAAAGTTGTCATAAGGGATGGGATGGGCCTTAGGTCTATAGGCTTAAGAGAGTATAAATACTCCTTTAAACCTCCCTAAAACCCTAAAACCCTCATTCTTACCTTCCTTATTCTCTACACACTCAAACACACACATACAATACCCTCTCTTACGGCCGTGAGCTAGAAGAAGAGATCCAAGACCCAAACCAAGCTATATATTGTTAGATCTTTGATATACAAGCAAGATACAAGATCTTTGTTCATAACCGAAGCTAACCGTAACCTAACCAACGATTAAAGGTATGTTCTTTATCTTAAAGATTATGTTTTTATGGACGGTTGGTCATCAAACTTAACCCTAGAGTAGATCGGGTATAGACAAATCATAAACTTACAAACTTGATGCCTAAAATGCACTAGATGAAACGGTTAGGGTTATGATAAAAGAAACCCTAAATCTAGCCTATGGATGTTTTAAACCATAAGGGTCCAAGCTTTATGGTCACACGAGTCAAGTTTTGGCCGAAAACAGTTAGGGAAACATTTATGGGTTAATACCGAACCATAATAGGGTGTTAAGGTCATGAAACATAATGAAAATGGTGATAAAAGAACCCAACAGCTTCAGCTCATTCGATTACAATGGGAACTCTAATACATATAGTACATTCGCATACAATGAGACTCAAATACATATAATACATTCGCATACAATGAGACTCGAATACATATAGTACATTCGCAAACAATGAGACTCGAATACATATAATACATTCGCATACAATGAGAACTCGAATACATATAGTACATTCACATACAATGAGACTCGAATACATATAATACATTCGCATACAATGAGAACTTGATTACATTGATAGAATTCGCATATAATACAAGGATTCATTACATCCATAAATTCGATTACAATATGAAACATTCGATTACATGTCCTTTTTCGAATATAGTATATGGGTTCAATTACATTGCAAGATTCGAATACATGCATGCATTCAAATACAATACTATATTCAATTACAATGTACGTGTTTGCATACATGTATGCATTCAATTGCAATACGATGGTTTGAATACATGTATACACCCGCATGCATACAACATATTCAAATACACTCGAGGACTCGAATGCATGGGTGATTCGAATACATGGTAAGATAGGTGCTTGCATGTCCTTTGAACCCCACATGAACTGAATACAAATTGTATTCTAATTGAACAGAAAAGAAAGAAAGATTAACCAAAGATAGAGTTTATGAATACAAAAGAAAGAAAGAAAAGAATACTAAAGTATTTGAATACATTAGTGTTTGAGGGAAGAATTATATTCTAAATAGATTGTATTCTAATATAAGGTCATCACTTATAAGGCCATTAGAATAGACCAAACTTAGCCATTTTGGCTGAAATATGAATATTATAATTAGGACAAGTATTGATACACGAATTAATATACAGTTAGCAGAGCTCAGTTAAATAAGGGAATAACAATTAACGGAGAGCGTAACAGAATCCAGGTGAATTCTAGCCCCATTTCCTTGATATGTTTTCAGGGCTGTGTGCATACTCGATATGATAGTTAATACACTTACCTTAAATGGTAAGTGTATGCCATGTATGGTTTATATGATAATTAATATATGTCTTGAATGTGAACAAAATCTTGTCGGTACGTTAACGATCTTCGGATATTGCACGTATGGACAAGGTAGGCAAGTATATGAAGTATGAATGTATATGAAAGGTATATGTATGACATGTGAGTAAGTATGAGTGTTAAAGAAGGTATGTGTATATATAAATATATATATATATATATATATATATATTTATATATACACATACCTTCTTTAACACTCATACTTACTCACATGTCATACATATACCTATATATATAAAGGTACATCATGATATGGGTATGTAAAAGAAGTATGCACGAGGGTGGAATAAAGTAAGGGATTATACCCTAATAATATCTAAGATAGAGAAGTAAGGGATCAGACCCTAATAATATCTGATATAGATAAGGAAAGAGGGATCAGACCCTAATAATATCTGAGATAGAAAAGGAGAGGGATCAGACCCTAACAATATCTGAGATAGAAAAGGAAGCGATCAGACCCTGATAATATATGAGACAGAAAGGACAGTAAGTATATAGTATAGAAGTAATAAAGTATGAATATATGTATGAAATGAAAGTAATAAGTAAAGTACTTAATGTGTATCTTAGGATGCATAAATGCAGGTAAGTGTATGTATTGTATGATGTATGATTAACTAGAACTCACTTAGCGTAGCTGACTTTTAGTATGCACGCAAGTGCGTAGGATGAGGCAGCTAACTTGAGCGGGGCACATGGCAGTTGAATAAAGAAGCTGGTATCTGAAGACTCAAGTTTTTTTTATAATTTGATGTTTAAACTGAAAGACAAGAGTGTTTGATTAAGACAAGTTATGAATTATTATGTAATGTTTTATGAAAGTTTTATATTCTGCCAAAGTTTTTTCATTAACTATGATATTTATAACTGTATTTATGAGTAAATCCAACGTCCAAAGTAGGGCACCGGTAATGGGGTCTTACAATATGAAACATCATAGTGCAATAAGTATTATCCATTTATGTATTATGCAACTAATTGAATCTTAAGCATATCACCAAAGAAATGAAATTCATGCTAAGTAATTACCTGCTGTTAACCTGCCTAATGTGTCACAATAATGCTGAAAATGAAGTATTGAAAGGTGACTTAATTAATATGATCCCATGTTAAGATCTTTTCATAAAGGAGAAAAGGATTTAAATTGATTAAATTGAAATTTGATCTCATTACGCACCATTTGATCTTTAACTTAAAACCTAAATAAGATAAATGTTTAAAGAATTGGTTTAAGTCAAAAAGTGTTGCATTTTCACTCTGAATATGTCTGAATAAGTAATTTCAAGTAAACTTTGATGTTTTTAAACTTTCGAGTAAACTTTGATGTTTTATTTGAAGTTTAACTCATTCGAGCATACATGATACTTGTTTCCTATGAATATTTCTGATTATGTACTTTCGAGTAAACTTTGATGTTTAACTTCCAAGTAAACTTAGGTGTTTTATTAGAAATTCAACTCATTTGAGCATACTTGATGAATGGTTAATATGAATGTGTCTCAATATGCTTTGAATATGTGTTTCGAGTAAATTTGTGTGTTTAGTTGAAATTTGTTTATTTCAAGCACACTTTATGATTTCGGATTAAAATTGATCAAAATGAATATTTTTTTGAGTAATCTTGACTATTTACTTGTTGTTTATCTCTATCGAGTAAACATGGTATATTTTCAAGCATACTTGTTAAAATATTGATTTACTTAAGTGTTGAACACATCGGAATTCTTTCTCTGAAATTGCAAGTGTTTTCGAGTAAACTTTGTTTATCAAGCAAACTTCATGCTTTGAGCACACCTGTATATTGAAATAATAGCTCAAGTGTTCTTCAAGCATACTTGCTTATTTGTATACTTCTTGAGTACACTTTATGCTTTGAGCACACTTGTATATTAAAATAATAGTCAAGTATTCTAAGCATACATTGTATTTTTGAAGTATTATCGAGTAAACTTTGTTTTATGAGTATAATTGAATGCATATCTCTGAACAATGTTAACTCTTTGTTTTTCTAAGTAGAATCGAGTAAACTCTATGATAGTAAGGTATTCGAGTAGGGTTTGACAATTAGAAATATTTCTAAGTTACTATTTTGGGGATCATTATTGATCTCGAGCAAGGTTGGCTATTTGAACAAAGATTCCTGATTACATGGCTTGTGATTAATTTCTTGAGCAATCTTGTATATTCGAGTAAGCTTCTTTCATTTTATTTACTTAGTTTATTTATAATAACTTTAAAACATGAGCAAACTCTGGGAATAAACAAGCTTGGATAAAATACTTTATCGAGCAAGCTTTGTGCTTGAATATTTGAAATCTGGGTTTTTGGCAGTATTCATGTACTAGAGGACAAAAATCATTTAAAACTCACTTTCAAATGCACAAAGTTACACTATAAAAGGGGACTTAAAAAAATTTTCATTTCATCTTTTCCCTCTCTCTCTCTCTCTCTTGCATTGTTATCCGTTTATTCGCAACCTAAGTAACCCAACCGTTGCTCACTAATCCTAACAGAAAATTGTCATCCACTTAATTCCAACTTGGTAAGCTTTAATTGAATGATGTCCGATACTCATTATATGAGTTTAGGGTTTCGATTTTCATGTTTACTGACATCTCTGTTTCATGTGTAGGTTATAAAATTGTCGAAGAACAGGTTCATAAAGATTATCATTATAAACTTTCTTCTTCAATTAAAACTCTTTGCATGTTCAATTGATACACATAATAGACTAATTAATGCTTTGAATGTGTATTTTTTGTTTGTGTTTGTGCAGAAAATGGTGTATTCGTTCGAACCAAAGAACAATATGTGCTCCTTTCTCCAATAAACAGAGGAGAATCGGCCACTAGAGTTGATGATATGATGGTTGCTGCGCTCCAACCTTCATTTCGCGTTGATTGAGAATCCTATTATTTACAGAAATCATCACCTTGATTTATGGAATTCAGCTCAACTGGTGGATGATATAAACGGTCAAAGAATTGAAGCTACCGTTTGCGACATGATGCTAAAATAACCAAAGACTTGATTAGGACGAGCCTTAAGTTAAACGACAATCTTGTGGTTCAATTGTTGTACTCAACCCAAAGATTGTTTAGAATATTTCAAGAAACAATGGGTTATCAAGATGATATCAGTGAGGTTCAGTTTCAAAAGGGGATGTTTCCGTTGCTTTATAGATTTCTCATTCATGACATCATACAAAGTTTGACACCTAGAAGGGGCACATGGACCCTGATGAATAGGGAGATTTCAACAGCAACTGTTGCTGTAGTATACGATCGTCCCTTCAACTTTTCAAGGATGATATTTGAGGGGTTGGTAACAAATTTGAGGAAGGCTGAAAATGACTGATCACTTATGTATCCTCGATTCCTACAAACTATTTTTAACATCTTGCATCCTGACCTTTCAACGGCTGGTACAACACACGTTCTACAGGACCCAAATGTGTTCCGCAGAATCAATAGATTGGGTCCTACCAACCACTTTAACCCGGAAGTCGAGTATGATATACTTCCATGGTTGGTTGATAATGAAGTTGAGATTATGGAGGTCCCTGCTTCACCAAGGGTGAGAAGTGATGAGGAAGAGAGTGATGAAGATGAGGAAGATGATAGTGAGTCCAATAATGATGGAGAAGATAATGTTGTGGAAAGAGACAATATTGTTGAAAGAGTGTATGATGAAGGAGAAGTTGATGTTGTGAATGAAAACGTGGTACCAGTTCAGGGGGGATTGTACAATAGGTTGTTTCTACACCGCCTGTTTCACCACCGAACCAATCACTACCACAAGACCAAATTCATGACCTATATCCCTTCCCCACCTCACCATTCTCAAACCTTTGAACCATTTATCCCATCACCACCTTCTTCCCCACTAATTAAAACCCACACACTAACACATACCCAAACAGATGTCCTAAACCAAACCCTACCTAAACCAGAACCTTACATTCAAGAACTGATCCCATCCCATCTCATAAACTAACCAAACACACCATACCAATCACCAACACATTCCATAAACTTTGAACAACATGAGTCATCTTATTCCTAACCCTCTCAAAGCCAAACATTTTTAGTCCAAACTAGAAACCCTTTACCAAGCACAAGTGAACACATTATCCAAAGCCCACATCATATAACTCAACAAACCAAAGTGCCTGATTCCATTCAAGCTTCACTAATAAACTCACTATCTCCAGATGCAAGACTAAGATTACTTGACTGACATTTTGATATTTTTTTGAAAACTGTGATCTGAGAAAAGAAAATGAAGCTTTGAAAGAAAAGAACAATGATTTTGAATCACAACTAGAACAAGCCCTGTCAATGATTAAAACCTTGGTGACTGAGGTTGAGAAAACCTCAGATGCACCAAAATAGGGGAGAATCTACATGTTTCTGGTGAAGATGCTGTTGTTGAAGATGCCTTGAAACTTCTTAGAGATCTATATGGCAGTAGTGAGGAGGAGATGATAGGAAGGATGAGGCTGAAATGAATAATGATGTTGATACTGATGTGAATGATGTTGATGTTCATGATGATAATGTTGTTGATGAACATGATGATGTTGTTGATAAGGTTGAGAATGTGAATGAAACATTTGATGATGTGATTGAAAATGATGAAGTAGTAACTGATGTTGAGAGTGACAAAACAGTTGTAGATGAAGATGTCACTGAAGAAATGGAAATCTCTGGTGAGACTGTTATTTTATCTAACAAGACAGAAGAGTTTAATGTTGATTTTGATGAAGTGAGTTCTAAGGAAAAGGCAGTAGATGAAGAATTAGAGAATTTGATGAGGGAGATAGATGAGTTCTCATCCATTGTACTGAGGGAGATTTTTCCATCAAGGTTAGAGGATGAGGACGAGGAGAGGAAGAGGAGGAGGATAAAAGGAAAAGCAGTGGCTAAACATGAGAGCCAGCTGCAGTCATTGAAGAGAAAGGAAGTTGAATCCAGTGATGAGTTGTTGTTTGCTGATGAATCTGCAAATGAAGCTAAGAAAAGACATGATTAGATCATTCATGAATGGATTCAAAGAGACATTCTAAATGATTGTTTAACACAAAAGGAAATCGATGAGCAGAGAGTGTTAATGGAAGAACTTGAATTGAAAAAAAAAACTATGTGAAGAGAAAGGAGAGGTTGAGCAGGAAGTGATTGAAGTATTGTTAAAGTTGCAGCAAACAGAAGAGGCAGACAATGCTCTGGCCATTGTCATTTATAAATTCCAACAAACAAAGAATCCTGAACAAACTGTTCCAATTGCTGAACCTATGAATGAAGAAGTTGATAAGCAATTGGTAACAGATCTTAATGCAAAAACAATTGAAGAGGAGATGATTAAAAAGGCAAATGATCAAGTTGTTGAAAGCTTATTGAATGAGATTAGGTCAGATGAGAAAAGCTGGCCAGTTGATCTGTTAAAATATACAAAAAAAGGAAAAGATTTGGAGAAGGTAATATTCATGAGGAGTTGTTGCCTAAGAAAAAGAAAGGGGTTAGAAACGATGTTCCTCTACAATCAGTCAGACCTGAAGATTATGATGTGAGTGAACCTCAAATTGAAGCATTGAAAGATTTGTCAGACGTAGAAGATGAGGAGGGTGATGAAATGAAAGATAAAGAGGATGAACATGCTTCTCCTCAAAAATTTAACTGATGTCCATATGAAAAATATACATGCCAGACTTGATGAACATAAAAGAGAAGATCCAAGGATAATAAGTCTTATGGGCCAAGGATTCTTGGCTGAGATGACTGAAGAAAATTTGGACTTGTTATTTGAAAGAAAGAGGGAGGAGTTAAGAAAGATCAAGGACAAAAGGAAAATACTTACAAAACATTACTTGACTTATCTCAAACTTCACAAATACATTGAAAAAAAAGCTAAGCTACATGAACTTTGAAGATTTGGAGAATTTGTACAAAGCAACACAAATAAAGAAAGAAGAGGAAGAGAAAAAGAGAAGAGAGAGAAGAACTGCTGATCAACTTAAAATAGCATATCAAATATTCGGCAGATTTGGGGGCAAATGTGGATTTCTCACTGAACATGGTTATGATTATGAAGTTGTGGATTCTATGAGCAGAAAGAAAGTTGAAGAAAAATTTTAAAGAATCTCACAGAAATTAAAGCCTGAAGTGATGCTGCTACTGACTAGTTAAAACAGAGAAGAATCAAGGATATAAAACAAGAAGAAGAGAATAACAGGGTAAGAGAGGAGAAGGAAGATAGGGTCAGGGCTTGGTTAGCCGAAGAGAAAAGAAAATAATTATTCAAAGAAAAAGAGACACGGGGATGGTGATAAAGTGAAAGACATGACTGCTGACCAAAAGAAGAATTTATATGAGTCTGAACTTGATAAATACATGAAGGAGTTGAAGGATTTATCAAAGACTGATGTACGAACTCAAACTCCTTCCCTGATAACTGAAGTGAAGAAAGAGCGCATTGAAGTTGATTTGAAAACTAATCTTATGCCATGGGAAGATGAAGAGAAAATAAGTAATCTTAGGCAGGCTATGTTAAAGAAAGGGATGCCTGCATGAGTAATTGATAATCTTGGTCAATCTAAATTGAAAGATCTACTTTATACAGAAAAAGTTTATTGGGAACAAGTAGAAGACGAACACATAAGACTAATGTCTCTACAATCAGGTCCAAGTAGACAATCTGTACAAAGACCAATATCTCCTTCCAAATAACAAATGGACAAGGAGACAATGGAAATGATAAAATATTATCCAAAGAAGGAGGTGATTATTTGAAACTGATAATGATAAAGAAAGAAGACCTAGTGAAGATCTATGAGTCTAAAGGGCATGTGAGAAGACCCCAAACAAAAAGACAATATACATCAAGGGCTTCCACAGTAAGAGTCCCAATCCTAACCACCAGGTCCAGTCAACAAAGAGAACAGAGACCAACTTCTAATATGGATCTACCTAAAAGCTTATATTTTGATTCAAGGACCAAAACCCTCAAGGTGGTTATGTCATGTGGTGAGTTGAGAACTATAGTATTCAAGGATGACTTCCAAGACTTCAACAGAGAACAATTAGAAGAATTGGATAGTCTACAACTGTATTATTATCAACAAAGGAACATGCTTGTAGGACAACTGAGGAATGAACTATACAAGTTCTTGAAAAAACAATCTAGAAAGGGATTCCTCTACTTAATAAGAAGAGAAAGCTGGAATACACAGAAGCTGAGAAGACTAAAAGTCAGAGGAGAATGAGCGACATAAGGATGACTGAACTGTCCTATGGAAAATCAAGAAAGACCTCTAATCCTCTTGCCACAATGAAAGAGTGTATCAGTATGAAGCAACATATGACCGGACCAAACTGTGAAGTCCAAAGAAATGGAAGAATCTCTCAAATTCATTATGAAAAGAAGATTCAATCTTTCATTTTGAGGAATTCTGAAGGAATGGCCATGGGAATAATTGAACATGATATAAATCTAGAATATCTCCATGTGGAAGATCTTAACGACATTATAAGATGGAACATTCCATCTAAACATCCACACCAAAAGGAGATTTCCTTGTTTCAACAAAAGGCAGCTGTTGTGAAGTTTGACAGGAGACATGAAGCAGGAAGCTCAAGGAGATAAAGCCATATGTTTTTATTTTTGTTTATGATTATTTGAATGTGTATTTATTGTTTTTAGAATTTGATGTGTATTTTTGAAAAGTGTAAGTAACCTATAGGTGTTTTGGTGCATCTGAGTTTGTTCCAATCTAGGGAGAGATTTTTGGGATCAAGATTTGACAAAGAAATATTGGAATCTTCTCAACTTCCTAAAAGAAATGGCTAAGTATGGAATACGAGCAAACTTGGCACTTCGAGCAAGCCTAGAACTTTTTCAAGCAAGGTATTTTACTTTCGAGCAAAGTTATCTTATAGAATTCTTCTAAGTGTTAGTTCGAACAAACTACACTTAATCAAGCAAGGTTTTTCTTCAGTCAAGCAAGGTTTGTTTCAGAGAAAACCCTTGACTTAACCATGCTTAAACCAAGTAAATTGGTGGGTCGAGAAAGGTTCAATAAATAGTGATCTCAAGCACATGCACTTGAAGGAAGTTATAATGGAAATTATTCTAAGGACTTCCATGAGCAAGGTTCAACCTCGAGCAAGCTACAGTGTCACCAGCACACTTAGTTTTGTTTAAATAAGTTAAAGACAAAAGGTTGAAGAAATCAAGATGAACAGGTTTGCTCATAGGATTTTATCGAGCAAAGTTTGATATTATCATGAAAATTGAAGTCAACTTGAAGAATATTATCTTAGGAAAATATTCTAAGTATAGCTTGCTCGGAGAACAGTTCTAAGCACACTTACGGTTACAAGGTTTGCTCGACAAGGATGAAAGCTTACTCGAAGACCTTTTACACTTGTAATATTTTTGAATACGTTTGAATATGTTTTGTAACAATCACTAGGGTTTATTGAATGTATCAGGTGTGCCTATTTAAGGAAAGATTAGGTCACATGTATTGTGACATACCTAAGCTAATATTGAGTGATTTGACGATTGACAAACTTTCTTGTAAACGGAATATCTTGTATGGAAAGTAGCCTCACACTTAACATTCCACATAGAAACCCTAATAGATCTTCATTGTATTCTTAGATAATATTAATGAAAATCTTTTGAGTGACTTTTGTGTGTTTGTTTTTCTTTTGTCCTCATTTAGCAACACCTTGAACATCATTGATTCCGCTTTTGATGTTCATCGGATCTTCACACTAGCATCCTTCGTAACCGTCTTGTTAACACTCCGTTGTTGGTTACGAGTTTGATTTAGTGATAGATCGGTCCTGACAAATCCTCCGAACTAAGAAACACGCGTGAACTCATCTATTAACATTTTGCCATTACAACAACCAACAACTTTGGTTAGTGGTTGGAAATAAGTGCAATTAAGGTAAATGTAATTCTCAAACAAACAATATGTGGCACCCTCCATTCGTTATTTATCTATATATATAACTAGTTATTTACCCGGTGCGTTACGTCGGGCAGGGAAAAATCTAGACCATTGAGGATATATAGCTAACACAAAGACATTTACATAAAGTGGTCAAAGTTTTACAAATACATAGATTGTTGCATAAGGTTTTACATAAAAGTTATAAAAAGACAATAATACTATATTATAATCCAATCAATTTAAGAACAAATATAACAAAACTAATTCTGGGTGTCTGTTTAGTAGGCTAATTCATGTAAATATTTAAATAATCAGAATATAATTTAATAACAGAAAAGCACATCCAAACATCATCGGATCTTTAGAATGCTTATATAAATTCCAGTTTAATCTCAAGGACCAAACACCCCCGTTCTTCATGTGATAGAGATCACATACTTTTAAGAACGTTAAAAAAACACGCAAAAGCAGTTAACCTGCATAGACATAACATATCACATGTCAATAAAGCACATTAAGAAATGCACATATGCTCACAAAGAGAACTCACCTAAAACATGTTGCACCATTTAGCATAGACCTCCATTTTCGTTATCATCATTTGGAATTTTATGCATTTTTAGGGGCAATTTGCAGCACCATTTATATTGTTTGACTTAAAAAAGTTATTGCACCAAATTAAACTGCACATATGCGTAGTCATTTAAACTATAAACAAACAGATCCTGCATGAACTATTCAACAGGAAGTTCGTTTGTGTTCGATTATTTAATAAACAAACGAACATGAACACACTTTTTGTTCGTTTATTTTTGTTCATAATGTCCATTTATGTTTGTTTAAATGTTAATAAAAAGTAGTTATATTTATATAATATAAAGTAAAAGGAGCACGTCGAAATTATATGCATATATATATATATATGTATATTTGTGTTCATTTATATTTGTTTATAAGTTCGTTTGTGTTCGCTTACGTGTGAGAACTGTTCGTTTAGGTTTAAAACGAAAGAATATGAACAATCACGAACATGCTAGTTTCCTTAATGAACAAACATGAACAAAAAAAATTGTTCGATTTTATGTTCGTGTACGGTTAAAGTTAGATGAACGAACACGAACATGATCTGGACATGTTCGTTCGGTTCGTTTATGTGCCTGATATATAATCATATCCATGTGATAACAAAAAGATGAAGTAATCTTACAAAATAAGTGACACTAAAGCTACTTCGGTTTGTACATGCACCAGTCTTCCCAACTTGTAAATTCGTGAATTTTGACATATGTTTGGTTTTATTTAGATTATCTCAGCCTCTTGTGTTCGTCCAAACGTAGCTGGAACTGTGTGCCAAGATGTGGACTAAACCAATAACACAAACACAAAAACTTGTAACAACTCGTTATTCAACAAAGATTAGAGTTCACGCAATGAAGCAAAATAATAAGTTAATTTCACTTTATGTGGCTCAAATCTGTTTGACCATCAGAGCAAGAAGATTATAACGCCATGGCTGGCAACAGAGGTTGCAAGTGGAGAACTCAACATATATCACGCACTTACTGTCCTCCATTACTGGCATGGCACTTGCAGATTTCAAGACATGTGAGCTCATGTAAACATTAGGTTAGAATAAAAATAAAATAAAGGCATTAACATAACTGAAACAACCATATTGAGTTTTGTAGATTTCAATTTTTAAAGGCATGTAGTTGTTGGTGTTGCGAGTCTGTTGGTGCCACCCGATGTGGTGGGCCCCTAGTTGTGGCTCAGGGGAATTACTTCATAGTCCAAACCAACAACAGGAACTTGTGGTCAGAAACTAAAGATATCATCTTTCATTTTCTTGAATCTCAAATTGACTGATTATTTTTGTGCCTTTTAAATGCTCTAAGAAACTGACTACTTTTTACATGAGTTAACTTGATTATCATTTCTTGTTCTTAAATTGACTTATTTGTCCCAAAAATCAATGTCAATAAGTTACTAACATATTAAGATAAAGTCAAAACAAAATCCTGAATTGTTCTTCCTGATGTATCAGAAGTGCGAAGTGCATCTGGGCTCATTCATAAGCTCCCAAGCCTTAATTGTAGGATCATTCTTGTACACATATCTATTGAGAACAGTCTACATAATGACACAAAAAAATAAAATAAAATAAGTGTAAACATTTTTAAAGATATATAAAGTAAATTGAGCGTACCTTGATATGGTTCTTGTAAAACCCTTTAGCAAAGGGATAGCGACTTGTTAACATAGAGGCGGAAATAAAGCAAAATATTAAGATCAACTTCGCATGTCCCCTTAATTCTTACATGTCCCCACCCCTTGTTTACTGTTGTTAAAGTTGCAACCTGAAATATTAAGATCAAACATGATCAACTTTAAGGTTAAGGTTAAGCTGCCACTTAGAATTTGTAATTAATAAAAACTGAAAAAATAACATTTACCAGTTGATGTAGTCACCAACATCAACCACATCCACAATGAGTCGGTAAAACCCGAGCTATGTCGGTCCCGAAAGCTGAGACGACACGAATAACCGTTTAATTATCAAATTATAAGAAAAAAAAACAATATAAATTGCTTGCCCTAATCCAAGGCTGCCAAGTGGACCAATAGAAGTCCAGCGTTTTCAGTTACATTCTTTAAGGGCATATGGTATTGGAATTAAAACAAAAATGTCAATAAAACGCGGTTGTTGGTAAACCCCGAGCTTTGTCATCCCGGGCATTGCCACAATGTGTCGGTAAAACCGGAGCTATATCGGTCCCGAAAGCTGAGACGACACGAATACTCATTTAATTATCAATTTATAACAAAAAAAAACAATATAAATTGCTTGGTCTAATCCAAGGCTGCCAAGTGGACCAATAGAAGTCCAACGTCACCAAACTTCATCTTTGTTGTATATCATAATAAGCAATTTTTAAGGCTTTTTTTAACCTTAGACTAGTTGTTGTAGAGGTGTCAAAGATGTGGGCACCATTCACCTTAGCCATTTTTCACCATTAAATCATAAACCGGGGGTTGTCTTTGGTTCTTTTTGTTCGTTAACCGGGTTGCAACTAATCACATTTGTAATTTTTTTTAATCTAGTTAAACCATAAAACGTTTGTTAAAAGACTAGTTAGTTAAAGTTCACCTTCTATATGGTAATGACGTGGCACTTTAACTAACCAAATCACACACATTATTATTCAAAATTTTAGGCTTCAATCTTACCTCAAGATTTGATTATCCATTGTTATTGTTTATAGAAATTTCATGAAAGTATTATCTTTGTAACACATTTGATTGAAAACACGTTTCGAAAGGAAAAAATTAATCAAAAACAAGCCTTGATTAAACTATAGGATACAATTTGCATCTATCAAAAGTCTTGATTATCTCTTAAAAGAAAACGTAAGCGTAAAAGCAAGTGTTCTTTTATCGAACCTGAAGAATGTGTCACAAACATGAATGAACCTAAACACGACACCAATATTCACATGTTGATACGAATACTACCTTTTTAACCCCAACCAAACCATTAAATTTTGTTTTAAACATTTATACTTTTGAAACTCTAATTCTACATATATATGATTATACTTTTTTAAACATTCATGTCTAAACACTAGCAGTTTATTTTCAAACATTAGTTAAAAAATATATAACAATTTAATTAAACGTGTTTATGGTTTGACTCGAACATGATTGGACTAACACCAAACCTACACATTTCATGATAGGTTTTTATTGTCTGTTTTAATTTAGAGAGTGTTGCTAAAACAATGTGATGGAAATATGTAAATTATTTGGTATGGTTATAAGTGGTTGTGAGTAGAGGAGAGAAAATACTATACGAGAAAGTTAAATTTGGGGTTTCATTATTCACTCTGTATAATATTTTAATATTTCTGAAAGTGGTTGTGAGTAAAAGAGAGATAAATAATAATGATAAAAATATAAAAGTGTATTATTTAAATGAAATGAGAGAAACTTTAATAATTTTTAGTGTAATTATATATTACATATTAATATATGCTAGGAAACTGAATATGAATGCCCTAATACGATTCAAACAATTATTATTTCTTCTCTGCCATTTGTTATCTTTTATTACTTTATATTTTTAAAACATAGTATTTAAGGTTTTTTTTGTTTATTGTTTATTTATATTTTTAAATATAATATTCTTTTATTTTAAAAATAACCAAAAAAGAAACATTTTTTGTTATGTAAAATAAACGTTTTTTTATTATTTTATTTTTTAATAATTGCTATATTTTTTTTTTTTGAGAATCTTTTTTCAAATAGTTTTTAGAGACCATTTGTAATTATTAATACAAATTTCATATTATTTGTTAATTAATAATAATAGAAAAAATGAAATAGTGTATTTATGTAATAATGTAACATCATAGGCATATTCCATATCAACCGTGAACAATAGTGATCATTGGTTTACAAGTAGATTTGTAACATCTTAAATATTAAAATAAATAATAATAAATTTTTTTTATTATTAAGTGTTGCTATTTAGTAATCATAAAAAATTTAGGGTTGGGCTTAAAAATTTATAAGCTCAAAGGAATGGAGATGAGAGTCTATGGACCTAGGGTATATAAACCCTTAAACCATACTTTATACCTTATTCTTCACCCATTTCATCTGCACGTCCATACATACACTCAAAACACACAAACTTCTTGAGTCAAGAATTTTTGCAAGAACAAGTCCAACCGGATTCAAGAAACAAGAAAAATGTTCAAGATCTAGACCGATTCAAGGTATGTTTTAAGATATAATCTTCGTTTAAAGTTTGGCTCGTTTAGAATTTCTTAGATCTAGCTAGAACAAGTTACACGAACCAATAAACGATCAAACAATCATGTTAAAAAACGAGTTAGATATTGATGATTAATAAAGAGAATAAAAGTAATATTAATAATAATAGTGTAAATAATAATATATTATAATAATAGTAATAGTAACGTAGAACATCGGCATATGTAATAATAATAATAATAATAACAACAACAACAACTAGTTACTACATCCGCGTGTTGTGCTGGGCTTATAAAAAGATGCACGCTGTGACGGCTCACCGACACAAATATGGCCAGTCTCAGTTTATGACACCGAAACTATTCAAAAAAATTGAATTTAGTAGCAAAACCTGCAAGGATGAAAAAACTGGGATGGAGATGCGAACCGAAGTGATGGCATTAAAAAAACAAAAACCAAAAACCATAAACGACGACCTAGTAATTATAATAACCAACGTATTGCGGTTGCAAACCGATGCGAATCCAACTAATTAACTAATAATAAATACTAAAAAACGAAAACAAATTATTTAAAAACAAAAAGAAAGGGGAGACCACTGAGGTGCCGCGAGTAGCATGTTAAAGTATAACAAGATTAACATATAAAAAAATAAAATGGTTAAAACGTCGTTTATAACATGTAAAAAATAAAATGGTTTAAACTATTTTTATTCGACCAGTAAACCCCGGGTATTGGAAAACTTGAGCGTTATCGGTGTCGGGCGTTGCGGTGGTATGTCGACACGAATTGTCGAACCAGAATTCAAACAAAATAACATTCGTTCGGTAAAATAAAACCCGAGTGTTGTCAGTCCTGGCGTTACAATAGTGAATCGATGTGAATTTGATCGGTTTCGGTTACATTTATTACGGTACCGAAAGTAAAAAAAAACTTGGACAAAGCAATATTAAAAATGATATACATGTACCCAGCATCAACATGCTAGTCGATCCTTCGAAGTAAGAAACACAAACGCACTCATCTATTAACATTTTGTCATCAAAGCAATTAACAACTTTGGTTGTTAGTTGGAAATAGTTGCCCTTTATGTCAAGCTAATTTTCAATAAAACAATTAGTGGCACCGACGTTCCGTTATTTATCTATACTAGGTTTGAAACCCTCCATGTTGCAACTTGATGCAAATTCGGTCGGTATCGGTTAAGCTCGTCACGACACCTACATTAAATCAAAAAGTTATATGTGAACACACAAAATAGTGTCAGTACACGTACAACTTAAGTTGAAAGCGGCACATATATAGTCGACATCTAATAGAAAAATAAATTAGTAAACACATAGCTTATGATACAAAAAATAATATAAGGAAACGATATTTATTCGGATGGCAAATTACATGCATTGTGACGAAAATTCGGTCGATATCTATAGGTTCGACACAACACTGGAACTAAACCCAAAAAATAATTTCGAAAAATTGACATATTAAAAACAAAAAAAACACAGGCGTTGCTGCCGTGAGTCGACATACATTCGGTATGTAACAATTAGGTGCATTATTGTACCAGAAGTAAACATAAAAAATAATTTCTTTATTGGCTAGGTTTATTACGGTACTCAAACTAAATAAACAACATGGGTATTATGGCTACGAGGCGTGAATTTTTAGTTTGCGTCGTTTAAATTCGTTACGATACTGAAACTAAATCTAAAACTCAGTATCCTCAAATTATTATCTATATTATATATAAAGGAAGAGTGATGTGCACAAATGTCATTTTATAATTGCATGACAATGACAAAAAGGACATTTCATAATTCATGGTTTATGAAATTACTCTTTTATCCTTTTGCTTAGGTTATTTCATAATTAAATGATAAGGACAAAAAGGACATTTCATAATTCATGAATTAATGCTATTATTACCTAGAAATACAAAAATGAAAGAATAAATATGTGTATCTATATCTATATCTATATTATATTATTATTATATTATATTATATTATTATTAAGGAGAAGTGAAGGACAGCCATCGTAATTTCACAATTGCATGATGAAGACAAAAGAGACATTTCATAATTGGGCAGAAAAAGTAATTTGCCAATCTCTCGTTTCATTCTTAAAGCATTTGATACTACTAGATCTAACACAAGTGTGAAGGACAAACATGTATTTTTATAATTGTCTTATGAACAATTGATGATTAGCTTAACATCTAATGCTTTAATTGAATGCTAACTTAAATCTCAATTATTACATTAAACATATTGGATGTTTTATGGTCGGCGACGTTCCGTCTCTTCACGGTATCAATGGGGAAACACTAAACATCGATTCCAATTAATGAGAAATCAAAGCTAATCAATTTCAACAACTCATCCTCCTCGTATAATCGAACAATTATTCTTCATCAATTGATTCGCTTCACATATGTATTCCTCATATCCGTTTGATTATGTATTTGCATATTTAGGGTTTTTATTTTTGAATCATCGATGTTCGATTTTGTTTATGTGCTCTTCTTTTTCATTTTATATGCGACTGTATATTCATGCATTCCTAAATGATTCATTTAGTCGTATTTATAATTTATTCATGTATTGAACTAATCCTCTTTTTTCCTATTGAATCGATGTGAACCATTATAGATGAACCGGGGATTGCAGTTGGATTGTATTAGATGTTGTTTGAATCAGTAAATTAAGAAGAAAAAAGGGAAGCAGCTACAGAAAAAAGATATACTTAAGGAGTTGAAGTATGGAAGATTAGGGATTCACAATCTTCACCCTAAACGACACCTGTGGCGGTCAATGTTGGGGTCATGCTTTCAGTTTGGTGCCTACCAGGTATCAAAAAACATTGATATGAACTTGGATTCGGTGGTCCTTGGTGTGAGGGTCCCTTTTTGTTTCCACTTATTTGATATGGCAACTTTTAACGAATTTGCTTTCGAGTGGGTGGATTCGGGTTTTTTAATGGATCAATTAAGTATAACGAGTCAAGCCATGAAGTTATCAACCGCTGGATTCCAATGACTTTATTTGGAATGCCAAACTAATTTTAGTCTATATTGTTTTTATTCTTTATAGTGACATCATAAATCAACCATTTTGTTTGCTTAAAACATCCCAAAACAATAGCTCTTTTCATATATTTAAAAGATTTTCACCATTACAATTTTGATAATATCCACATATCTTGTTCAACCATTAAGAGGTTCATTTGTGATAAGGCAAATGTATAAGCAAGTCGAATTTAGACGTATTATATAAATCAGTTTTCAAGTCAAAACAAATAAACAACATATCAATACCCGGGGTACCGCTATCGGTATTAAGTGTTTATATACAGTATGTTTGCGAATCAGAGCATACATCGTTGGTTAGTCTGATTATTGAGTGTTTCGTCTTTATTGTGTGTTCACAAGAAAATAGCTGTGAGTTTAGGGTGAAACCGAAAGCCATGGAGATTTACAGCATGGGTGCTCATCTTGAAATCTTGAAGAAATTCCACTTCATACTCCAGTGCATTTAAAATTTGTGCATTCTTCACTTAAAAACTATTTGGTTTCAAGATTTGAAATTATATGGTTTCAAGCCTTCAAGTATAAATTAGTCGCCTACAATTTGACAAGACCTATGATTGAAACACCCTATAGCGTGAAGCCTAGCACCTCATTTTTATATTCTTCTCGATGCTAAATTGTTCTTTTTCTCTTTCTTAATCTTGGTGTTACCTTAACATGTTGAAATTATTGTTGGTGGTTATTGGTTAAACTATGTGATTTTACTAAATGGTTGGATCATGTGACTCGTGCATATATGCAACTGGGGGTGTTTTTGGCCCAGTTTTGACGGTTTTTAGGTAAAAGTGTGATCCAAACCGTACTAACAGTTTTCAATCTTAGTAAATCGAAACATTTAAAAATAAAAATGGAACCATACCAACAATTTGATTCTAGCAAATTATTGAATATATTTTGAAATAAACTTCTTATTTCTAAAATCAAAACATTAACTTCTCTAAAATTCTTAAAAAGGTTAACGAGTCAACCCACTTTTTGACTGGTCGGGTTTGGGTTGACTTGTTTAAGAAAACGGGTCATGTCAGCCAACCCAAAACTTATATTTTTTCGTGTCGGGTTTCGGGTCGTGTCAGGAATTCACACCCCTAATACTGACTATAATAACATCAATAGGAGACTTCCGGTGTGTGATATGGAAACTTTGTGATAATTAATATTGGTCCAACTACATCTTAAGAGTATTGTCTTTTGTTATTTTTTCCATCATTAACATATTAATAATGTTCTTTCTGATAATGATCGTGCATAAGATATGGGGTGTTCCATTTGAGGTTAAAAATACCCACATTGGATCATTTATAAGTAAACAAATAAATATTGTCTTCTCAAATTTTTATTTTATTTAGTCTTTATGGTGTTTAACGAGTGACAGTTTCCATTCAGTTTTCAGAACACTAGGACTACTGAAAGGGAAATAATTGTTGAGGCATTAGCTGAAAACTTCTAAATCAAACTACTTAAGCCTTGGGTAAACTTAAAGACAAAAAGACTTGGCTAATACTTAACATTTGGAAACTTAAACTTAAATACTTTGACCATTGTTTAATGTTAAATGAGGTTAACGGAAATAGATTGTACGAATCACCAACATATACAATTATTGCTCTATTGCTAATAATTCTATCGACATCATTTGCTTTTATTAGCTTAACAAGTTTTTTTCCCTTATTATTTTTTATTTTGTATTATGTTTAAAAAATTTAAAATGGGTTACACTATTGTCAATTCCAGAAAAAAGGTGCTAATTGTTTCGGGTTATTTGAAACAGATTGAAAAAAGGATTTGCAGTGGACAAAATACTAATACGGGCTAGATTTGCGAGAAGGGTACTTTGGGAATACTCAAAAATGAAACTACAAACAATGGAAATTATGGTAAAAAAAAGATTTAGTTTCACATCGGACATATTTTAGAAATTTGATGTACTGTTGCCTTGTTGGTAAACTTCATTTCAGGTCATTTAGATACTGTTATAGTTGACTTTTGAAAGTCAAACATGCATTTAGCAGCATCTAACGAGTCAATGCATTTAACTAAGTTTTGCACCTTATCATTTAGGGTAAAACTGTAAAATATGTGGAGTACAGAATCTTTTACAAGTAAGAAACAAATGAATTAAACACTTTTAATTAAGATATCTATTAAACGAAATGCATAAATATGATCATAGATTTTTCAATTTGATTTTGAAAAACTTTTATGTTTCAGTCTTTCAGTCTTTTAGATGTCGTAGAACGGTTGGGAAAACTTATTTATATTTTCTACTCAAACCGCAACCGAAAAGACCGCTACTAATAAATATTTCACAAAACACGATGTATACAATATATATGCATACGTTAATATTTTAATATCCAACAAACCATATGCACATGCGGCAGCGCGCTAGCACTGATAACTATTACAGACCGCGCCACACACTACAAACCAATACGAGAAGATAACCTGTAGGAACCCGCGGCATCGCGCGGGCACATTTGCTAGTACTAAAAAAACCTTTAATAAAAAGAATCTAAATTTTAAAAACGCGTCACAACATATCAAAATTAAAACAACAAGTAGGCTAAAAGATTGGACTGCCAAAGCCAAGAATTCGAACCCTAGCAGCTCTACCACAAAGAAGTTAGCAAAAGACACTTCAGCCAACATACCAACACTAACAAAGTTGATTTAGTGATGAAACTAAATTCATAAATACTAAAATAGTGGGATTCTAAAAAGGAATTGTCAGCATCATTTGATATTTATATATATATATGCTAGTAGAAGGCCCGCGCGTTGCGGCGGGGAGGCAATTAAAATTCAGGTTTGTAGTGTTTCGGTTCATTATTGTGCCAACATTAGTTGCGTGTCGCAACGGGACTTTTGTCTGCATACAGTGAATGCCTAAGGTGTTGTTCTTCGTCATAATTGTGGTTTAAACAAACAATTTAGAGACATAATGAAAAGAATTGAAGATAAACGAATGTGAAATACAAACGGACACTAATAAAAAGTGGATGTGTATATCCAAATTAAAGTCTAAAATACAATCATGTTTACCAAAATGTGTAAAAAAAGGACTGATATGAGTACAGATCCCACAATTTTCATAAAAGCTTGGTATTGGTTTTTGTATCGAAATGCTCGTTTCGTTACCGGTTTGGTACTGATACCAATACTACTCATCCTTATTTGTTAAGTGTGATTAGTTATTGAGTTAGTAATGCTACTTATTAAGAAAGTGCACAAGTAGTTTACTTTAAGGGAAATATACCAGTTGTCATATATGTTCTAAATGTTTTGACCTTGATCATATCATCATATTAGATTAGTTAAAAGTGATTACGTGGCTCGTTATGGCATTGTCTCACTTTCAGAACAATAATTCATATTAAAACTTTAAATGATTAGATGGCTTATGATTTTAATACATATGCATAATTACAAATTTTGAAAGCAACAAAGAATATAGATATAATAAAGGTTAAACGACCAGTTTGGTTTTGGATGATGTCGGAGTTCCACAACAGATGGTTTGCTCCAATGCATTTCAAAGCAATGTTGAATTGCAGCAATTACAGCACATATAAGCTCATGACCTTTGACAACTTCCATCAATGTAATGGCATCATTAATAGCACTACAGTTCCATAACATGCAATCACTATTATCTAATTGACCTCAGTAGCATAATTCTTTGACCATATTCTGATCCTGTCATAACTTCTGTTCTTTATCACCCTTTCTTTGCAACACATTTTAATAGTTCTCAGAATACCGTGCTGATCATGATCAAAACTGAGACACAGATCCCACCTGAGGTCATTGTTGACCCTCTGATGGTCAAACTCTGTCAGAAGTCAACTTTGACTAATTAAAAAGTTAACCAAATCTCATATTTGAATTTAATCGATCTTGACCAATCCTTGCTCAACTTCATAAACACCTTCGCCATTAGCTAAATCATCCCAAATTTGTGCCTTCTAAATTTATTTTAACACATCCAAAATTAAAGAAATTAAATTTAACAAACTAAACTAAGGCTTGTTTGGGAACTGGGATCTGTGAAGCTTGATCCAAGCTTAGGCTCCTTTAAGGTATTCCTCACAATATATAAATATAATTTCAAAATGTATATAAATTAATTAATAAATAATAAACAAGCCGAACTCGAGCCTAGCCTGAGCTTGAAAAAACAACTCACGAGCCGAGCTCGAGCTCTTGTAAGTTGAAATAAGTCGTGCTCGTGCGTAGTCAAACTTGTGCGCGGCTCGTTTACACCCCTAGTTATTAAAGGTTTAGACTTTACCCCCAAACACACATTAGGTTCAATATATTCCTTCAGTATCCCAGGTGTAATTACCTGATGAGCAATGTTTAACTTTTAATAGGTAAATAAGTTCAACATTTTTTTTTAAATTAAAGAATTAATAAGGATGTTTGGGATTTTGGTTATCCAAAAAGTTCATGTGATTAATTCAGTGTAGAATAAGTTGTTTCCCAAACACCGGCTTAGAAGTTCTAATACTTATAGGCTAGTTGGGTAACAATTAGACATGTTAGAATTATCTCACTGAATTTCCACTTTTCATTTTCTTTTTAATTAGGATACAATAACTAGATCACCTTATTCTTGAACCGCATGCCATTATGCTAGTTGAAAATACATTCATAAAACATTTATATATCAGCTGTAGAACCAAAGGTACTTGATAAGTGACAATTAAGATAAATGTATTTGAGAACATGATACCAAAATTCCTGCCACCATCATGATTATTCAGGAGGTCATTGAAGATACTTCGTTCAACAAAAACTTAGATTCAGCCGCATAATCAACTGAAGTAACAGCCTTCACGGTAATTCTTTGTTTTTTTCTCATTTTTGTACTCTCGTGGTGCGGTGCAATCATCAAACAAAAAAGATGCGGTACCCATGTGGCTTTCTTAAGTTGTGTTTGACAATAACCTCCATCACCCTATAAACATTATTAAAGATAACAACCATTACAAAAAGATGCTCATTATAAGTAAACACAAGTTGCACAAAAGAAGAAAACGACTTACCTACAACTTCATATTATCAAGCTCATCAGCGGAGCACCCTATAATTTTCTCGGCATCATCTCCAAAAACAGAAATCCAAGCTCCGACACTTGCATCTGAAAACTTTGCAGACCAAGAATACCTGCAATTACAACAATTTAGATTGAAATATGATAATCATAATTAAGGATCTTCAAATTAATCACAGTGTTCTCAGTTTCTGACTTATAAAGGTCTGTCATACATGTTTCGCCTACTGCCTTTTCGGGTTCAACGAATCGAGGGGGTGTACACTCCTACTAATATACATGTGTGGACCAGGTGCGATGCGGCAATATAAATAGAAACCAACACGTGGGCGCTATATCTACATGAATTTCAGCGAAGAACTCACTTCCTATCTTACAACCAAGCTTGTAGTTTCCGCTAGTTAATCGATTGTGATTCCATTGACGATACCACATCACATCGCTAATCACTGTAGTAACCATCTATACAGCATAAGAAAACATTTTTATTCAATGTGTCCTTTTATAATCATTATCACATAAAATTACCAGCACCAAACCAGATGAATTTCAACATAATATTACTTCGATTCATCTTTTGGAAATGCGATTCTAAAAACTAAACGACCAGTTCTTCCAAAAAATTCAAAAAAAGAACTAAACGATTGATTTAATGAATCAGCGGACAAAAAAGAAAAAACTAAAAGATTGATCTAACGAATCAGTGCACAAAAATGCAAGAAGAACTCAAAAATCTATGAGACCATTACCAACAAAGAAAACGTAAAAAGAAAAATAGAAAAAAAATTTCGCTTGGCAGAGGACATCGGATCCCTATAGGTAATTTCCGGACTGAAGATCTTCAATAAACGATGTAAAATGAAATTAAAAGATGAAGGAAACAAAAATACCATATGGTTGAAGGTTGTGAAAAGCCGATTGCCACTGCACCCCCACGCCTTTTGAGTTGTAAACGATGACTTCAAATTGTGTTGGGCGACAGAGAGCGACGATGAGTCTTAAAAGCTTCCACCCTGTCACTGCCCAAATCGAGTGTCGGTCGTGAGAATTGAGGATAACTAAATTATGAGAACTGGGATAAGTAAACAAACATAAATGAGCTTTTCATAAATAAAGCTCGAACGATCCAACTAAAAGTGAAAAGGGTGTCTCGCCATGCAATTGGATTTATTATACATCAATTCACAAACAAGAAGCCTTGTTTGATCATGAACACAATATCCCAATTCCCAACAAAGTGAACACCTTCGGATACTAAATTTTACTCAACAAATGGTCTGCTAAAACCACAATATAATACTCAGATTATCAAATTCATCATTACAAAGTATTTATCACCAATAGATTATGACCTAAAACTCTTAAATGGCATCTCAACTACCACCGTCCAATCTTCTAACCATGACATAGGCTACTGAAATGGTAACCTAAAAAGACATTAGCATGAACTCAAAGAATTACCACACAAATAATAAAACAAAGATAACACACTGGTAGAGAAAACATGCAATGCTGAATCAAATTGAAACAAAACCCACACATCAATTGTTGAATGAATCGAGGCATACTACAACCGTAAACACACACACTAAATCAATGGAATTCCCAAATCAGAACGAAAGAAACTCAGAGGACATCTCAACTCCAGTAAAAATAAAACTAAAGACCATGAATCAATTGAGATTTTGCAAGGAGATTGGTGAGAGAGTGAGTGAGAGAGAGCGGGAGACTCGGTGGGGTGAGGGAGAGGCATACGCGGTTCTAACAAAATTTGGATTTAGATAAATTGAATGGAGCAATGAATTAATATAACGTCAATTGAAAATGAATGAGCAATCAATTGATGAATCGTAACGTTGCGGGAAACAGAAGATTGAAGTCGCCAGCAACAAGATTAAAGTCGCCGGCAGCCAAGTGTAATTGTTCAGGCGTCTTATGGGTAGACATGTAGAGGCGCCTGTATCCATTATAATGTAATATATATATATATATACTAGTAAGAGTGCCCGCGCGTTACGGCGGGGACACAATTGTGATTCAGTTAGTAGCGGCTCCTTTTGTTACCGACATTCGATAGTAAAATTTGGTCTCCGTATATTTTACAATAGTAAAATTTGGTTTTCGTATAGTTTAATTTACTTGTTACGGACAATCTTAACAAGGGAAAACACTATCAATAGAGGGAAGTACCGTGTTGCAGACAATCGAACCAGACCCGTTTTGTTAACGGGTCAGTAAGTTGACCCACGGCCTGTTTATTCTCTGTTAAAAGTTGGTTTTAAAGATTTAAATGTAACGGGTTAACGGGTCAACCCGTTTTTATACGTCGCAACTTATTGAAGAAGATATATAATGTAGTAATACTGAAAAAAAGCTTATGATAAGAAGATTAGGTTGTGTCATAAGTTTTGCACATCTTGATGATCTCCTCTAAATGTGTTTACCATTATTCTGTCCATCGCTGTTTACATGTGTGGGCATCATAGCAGGAGTTCCTTGTTGGTTTTCATTTTTGTCAGCTAAGGGGGTGGTAGGAGCAGGGGACGTTGAGAACAAAATGATAAATTTGTTAATAAACACTTCCACATTGATGATTAAATAAAAATTCTCATGTTTAGACAATCATGATATGAAACACTAATAATACACACAGGTAATAAAAAGATTTTAACAAATTTTTATATTAAAAATGAAAAGGTGTACCTAAAGATAATTAACTTTTAATAAACGCTTTTGATATGTCATTATTGGTCATGTCGGCTGCATCCCTCGCCATCAACACATCCGTGTTATCAACATGAATGGAAGTCATCAACATAGAACTGGTGACATGTCTGCGATGTAGGCAGCATCATACCAACTGTGCCTACACAAATTCATCGCCTCAAGGTTCTCATACATCAGTTAGTTACAGATAAAGAGTTCAATATTAACAATTATAGGACTACTACCTTGTAAAATGTAAACCATACATGTAAGATCCGTTTGCTCAACGGATGCCTCTACTTATAGTTTTAAGTTGGTTGCGCCTAAGCTGAAAGTGACGAATAACATGTGCATATGAAAATTTCGAGATCATTTACAAGTCCTTCAAATGTAATTACTCGACTCGTTTACACCTCTAATTTTAACAAGCAAAATAAAAACCATGATAGATTTCAGAAATTACCCAAACTGAGAACTCACAATTAACCAACCCTAAAAGATGACATCAAGATATGCATATCATCATCATCAGCATACCCTTAGAGAAAAATACCGATAACGAAAAGTAAAAACCTCGTTCAAACGCATTAGCTGTTCAACAATTTTATAGTATTGTTAACTTGGTTTTTCAGCAGGTCCAAATATAATAAGAGGAGTTATTGCTTTGTCTATAAGAATGATATCAACCTCCTCAATTACACAGTATTTAAAACCCTTATTACAAGCTCATCAACACTCTATAGACTAAAAAAATTTATTATGCTATCTTATGCCTACAATAAGGCAAACACAAAAAATAAAAAACATAGTTCAGTAGCATTGTGTCTCCAACTATGATAAACCAGAAATACTTCAATACTATTAACTCGGTATTTTTTAAACTCGTTAAAAACATAAAAAGGCTAAACTTCGCATAAACCCGAGGTTTTCTTGGAGTATATAGACAGTTCCACTAAAGTTGGAATGATTCGAGATAGTTAAATATGTGTTTTAAACAAAATATGTCAACCTCAACAATAAATCATTTAACTAAAAACAGTCTGTGTTGACCAATAGATGAATTCTCATGATCTAGTGTGCAGAAAAGTCATACCATTAGAAGCTAACTGGGCAATGTATATGATAAAAAATATATATGCAAATAATATGCAATACCCAACCTGAGATAAGTATTTAGACTTCACTTCCCATTCTGCACATTTGATTTGCAGAAACGTTTCACCTTCTCACTTGTAGAAACTCTCATTCTAGCCGTGACAATTATCATCAAGAAAACCGGTATCAGATGTAACCAGAACACTAACAAAGGTGTGATGATATATCATCTAGTATGTTGTATAAACGGTAATCGAACATATAAACCATAAATGACTACTAATAGTCCCTTGATCATAATTTTATTTTAAAAAAAAAAACATGTCATTCAATGTGTTTTAACAATATTAAATCCACATCATACTGAGTGTAATATGCCCGAGAAGGGTAAGGTGTATTATTCTTAACAATGCTAAGGTTATGCCACAAGTAATCTGATTACCAAAATGTAGAAACTATGTAAAGATAAATAGGGATGATATTGGCACCGTACCGGTACCGAAAATCCCAATCCCGAAAATCGCAAATTCTTGGTACCGTTATCGGTACTGAAATATCTGGTTTCGGTTCGGTACCGGTACCGAGACGGTACCGGTATTGAAGGGTATTGAAGGTACCTATACCCTACCGGCACCGAAACTCAAAACTTTAGTACCGATTCGGTAACGACGGTACCAAATTGTACCTGATTTTGGTAACGGTAGCGATATCGGTTCGGTACCAATACCGAATTTGCTCATCCCTATTTAAATGCCAAGAATGTCCCTACGTGACTACAAGATTAAAACATAGTCTTGTTCGCTACAGATCTATATGACGAAAAAAACTCAAAACAAACCTTCTCATATGATATAGTTCATCTTCATATTTAGGAATCCTTATCAAGAAGTTGTATGGTAAAACCTTAGGTTCTTCATTCTGTACATACATGGCATTGGCAACAGAACCTTCTACAGATGAGGTGGGAATCTCATCACTAAGATTTGGGAATCCAAAAATAAGCACAAACAGGTGACATCCCTGCATTAATGAGCACAAACTATTGCTAAATAAGACTACGTAACAATATTCTTGGCAATCATAAAAAAATCAATAAAATGTCAACAAAAGTCAAACCTGTATCTCCAGCATTAGCTTCATGACACCCTTCAAACCATATGTTGCGTATGGCTCATGTTTGTAGTCGCTGTAATTTTAACAACCAGTCGATTTCTGGAGTAACAAATATATCAACGGAAAAAAAACTATGAAGAACTGTAATCATTGATGAATCACTAAACAAGTAACAATTTTGTAAAACTGATAGATAATTACTTACCTCCTCTTGTGGAATTATGAAACCTCCCCTTCTTAATGCCATATCGTTATCAACAATCCAAAACCCTAATTACCCAATTCGAGATCTCAATTGTCGGCGGTAGATAGATGACTGAAATAAATAGGAGGTAGCAATTGGAAGCGTCGAGACGAAATCCATAACATCAAATTTGTTGTATAGATTACCAAATCAAAGAACCTAAGAAAATTTAACCTAATTATCCATCAATAAGCCACAATGAAACCGAATTAGGGTAAAACCCAGGTTAAATCAAGAGAATACGAATGATTTATAATACAAAGGAAGAGATAACATACCTGGTGTAGAGTCTGGTGATGAGGAATCGGGTGTTCCTGTTTGCATTATATTTAAAAGAAATTGATTGAAGAATTAATTGAGTGTTGAATAATAAATTGATGAGGCTGTAACGTATGGAGAGAGAAGGAGAGGAATTAAAAGATAGAATTGAAGTGTTCGCCGGAGTCATTGAAGTGGCCGCCGGAGTTGGAAGGAGGAGGAGGTTAGGGTAATTAATTTTCAGGCGTCTCATGAGAGAGAATGTGAAAGACTGCCCTATCTGTATAGATATAGATATAGATATGTATGTATAATCATACGAAGGTAAGGAATATAAAGCAGCAGCTAATAAGTATATAATTAATTAGGTTGAGCTAATAAAATATGAGTATGGTGGTAGAGTGGTTAAGTTGATGAGCTATGAGATGGGAGACTCGGGTTCTAATCCCGATTCTCGCAAGACCCTGTTTGCGAGAATAAGGAATTGCGAGAAAATGGACCATATGCGAGTTCGGCTAGATTTGGGAGAACCAGATCATGCGAGATGGATCCAAAGAGGCCGAAAATGCGAGAAGCCTACTTTGAAAATTGGATCCATGCAAATCAGAGAACAAGCCATGCTAATTAGAGAACAAATCAATGCAAATCGGAGAACAAGCCCATGCTAATTAGAGAACAAATCAATGACATCGGAGAACAAGCCCATGTTAATTAGAGAACAAATTAATGAAATCGGAGAACAAGCCCATGCTAATTAGAGAACAAACTCATGCAAATCAGAGAACAAGTGTCCATACTAATTAGAGAACAAACTCATGCAAATCAGAGAACAAGTGTCCATGTTGATTAGTGAACAAACTCATGCAAATCAGAGAACAAGTCCATGTTAATTAGAAAACAAACTCATGCAAATCAGAGAAGCAATTCCATGCAAATTAGAGAACAGATGTTACCCTTCCTATTAATGATTAATTCGTGAGAAAAGAGGATATGCAACATCTTATTGGAAAAGGAATTGCAGAAGTTTCCCAACAATGCTCGAGACTAAGAAGAAGCAATAACTATCGAGCAAGGAGAATCTAACAAGTTTATAAGAGATGAAGACGAACATGCCAGCTCTAATGCTGATGATGATTATGAAGAAAAGAAGCCTAAGAAAAGAAAGAAGGAGAAAGGCTGTAGTTATAGGATGTTTCAGACATTTAAGCCTAGAGACTTTTATGGAAGCAACGGTGCTATTGATGCACTAGTATGGATTGAAGAGATAGAAGCCATTATTGTTATCAGTAAGTGTATTGAAGAAAAAGCAATCCAGTATTCATCCCGGTCGTTTAACGGCGAAACTCTGCATTGGTGGAACACCCTTATACAAGTCAAGGGTAGATTAAACATACAAGCTAAGTTGGGAAGAATTCAAAAATCTTGTGATCGGAAAGTTTTGCCCAATGAGTGAAAATGATGAAATACAAACCAAGTTCCTCAACCACAAGGTGGTAGGAACAAATTTGAAAGAATACAACACCAATTTCTTTGAGTATTGTAGATTAGTGCCACATTTGGTCACACCTAAATATAACAAGATTTCTCGTTATATCTGGGGTTTGCCAATGGAAATTAAAGATCTAGTTAGATCGTCTCTTCCTCAAACCATTGATTCTGCCATAGAATTGGCTGGTTACATGATGAATGGTTTAATCAGGAACCGTGCAAAAAAGAAAGAAGACATCTTTAAGAAGGAAGAGGAAGAAATTAAGCCGAATGACGGGCATGGTAGTAAAGGTTTAAAGTCTGGATATTCTTCATGCAAAACTTAAGAAGCATCTTGGGAAGTGTCGTGTTGACAATCATGTTTGCCCAAGTTGCTACAAATCACCAGGTCATGTAGAAGAAGATTGTTGGAAGAAAATAATAACTTGCAACAATTGTGGAGAGGTAGGGCACATTCGTTCAGAATGCCACAAGAATAGGACTAGAGGGGACGGTGCCAACAATAGTGGTACCAAGAATGAGACAAAGAAAGGAAATGCCAGGGTATCTGTGTTGAAATGACAAGAGGCATCTAACAACCAAGACTAAGAAAATGATAAACGGGCATCAAAGATTCAAAACTACAGGATATAGCGAATAGAATAGCTAAATTTTGTAAATTACTTGTAAAACTTGTTTAAAGACAAGTAATTTTGTAACTGTTAAAGGGTGCTTAAATCCTTATGTTATAAAAGAGCATATTAGCACATTGATCGTGTCTTTACATAAGATTGCTTTTATTATGGAAAGAGATAATAAATCCCAATTCTAAAAATATTTTTAGAATACAAGAGAGTATACGTTTGATTATGATGTATCATCCCCACAGGATGAACAAAGAGGAAAGACAAATCAAACATTCCAAAATACTCAAGTACAACACTATGCAGAACGTTATACGTACAATAGAAATATAAAACGTTCTTGTGATAGTCTAAAGATACAGAAAATGAACTCAGGGAAGTTCAAGGAGCACAACTGATATAATATCATAAATGGTTGAACTTAGGCGGAAAAAAAAAGTGATGCCAAAATTCTTAAAGTAAATGTTGGTATCTTGTAACTTGATTATGTACGAGGAGCAATGGTTGAGAAGATTCAGTAGACCGAATCTAAAGTAAAAATCTGGTTAACATCAATAAATGTTTAAAATACAAACAGTAAGGTGAGTAGTTAAACACAACTGGTCACTGTGTTTGACAATTTACATTACTTATTATGTTCTTAATTATTAACTGGCTACATCATTGAAAAGATGTAGAGGTTAACATAATTCAGATTCCTGAAAGGAAAAAGACTAAGTATTTTTAAAACAGAATTGAAGGCGTGATCCAGAAAATACCTAAGAACCGAAATGCTAAGGAAAATACCCACATTTCGGCAACAAATCTCGAGGACAAGATTTTTCTAAAGGTAGGGAGGATGTAACGTCCAACATTTTGTTTTGAAATATCAACTTATAAGGTTGAATGTCCTAAGTGTAAATACCTAACAAAGGAAGTTGGTGTAAAATAAGATAGTGTCGTAAAATAAAATATTTCGGTTTATATTAAATGATCGTTTAGAAGAAAAAGTAAACGTTCGAAGTTATGAGATATTTAACCAAATGATTAAATTAAGTCATCATTTTATCCCCCCGTATTACGGGGGTTGTGTGTAAGGCCCCGTTACCGGTAGCCCTACTTTCGTGTTGGATTTACTCATAAACACCGTTCTAAATATCAGAGTTAATTAAAACATTTACGCGGAATATAAAACTTTCATAAAACATTACATAACTCATAACTTGTCTCAAAACATCCATTGTCTTTCAACATTAAAGCATTAAAATTAAAACATCATAAGTCTTCAGATGCCAGGCTCTTATTCTTCTGCCATGTGTCCCCGCTCAAGCCAGCTGTCTCATCCTACTCACCTGCGTGCATACTAAAAGTCAGCTACGCTGAGTGAGTTCTAGATAATCACATAATCATACCATTCACATAACATTATATTCTTTCATTCGCACTTTCATACTTTCATACTTCCTTACTTTCTTACTTTCATACTTTCTTACTTTCTTACTTACTTACTTTCTTTTGTATTAACTTACTTTCATATCTTACGTTATAAAGAGCATTACGCCCTACATTCCTCGAGTATTATTAGGGCTCGGTACCCTCCTTCCTCGAGTATTATTAGGGCTCGGTACCCTCCTTCCTCGAGTATTATTAGGGCTCGGTACCCTCTTTCCACGAGTATTATTAGGGCTCGGTTTCCCTCTTTCCACGAGTATTATTAGGGCTCGGTTTCCCTCTTTCCTCGAATATTAGTAGGGTTCGGTTCCCTAGTTCTCGAATATTAGTAGGGTTCGATTCCCTCTTCGTTACCATACAACCATACATCATACCTCGAGTATTATTAGGGCTCGGTACCCTTTTCGTAACCATACAACCATCCTTTCCTTCTTTTATTAACTTTATCACATTCATACACATAAGCATACATATCATACTTACCTTAACTTAGCGTTACGACCTGACAGTACGTGCAATATCCGAAGATCGTTCACGTACCGTCAAGCCATCATTCATACATTTCACATTATTCACATAAGGCATACACTTATCTCTTAGGATAAGCGTATTAACAAACATATTGAGTATGCACACAGCCCCGAAAACATAACACATAAATGGGGCTAGAAACTCACCTGAACACGGTTACGTTCTCCGTTGATCGTAATCCCTTTCTTCAGTTGTGCACGGCTGACTGTATAGCAAGTATACATATCAATTTAACTATCACTACTTATAACATCTTTCTAGTCTTAATTACTACCCACAACGAACGGGGGTCCGGGGGCAGCGCCCCTGGCAGCGGGGTCTAGGGGCGGCAGCCCCTAGCAGGGTCCAAGGGGCAGAGCCCCTGGCTGGGGTCGAGCTGCCAGGTCAGCTTGGAAAAATTTTATTTCCATTAACTGTCTTCACACATTTTTCATTAGGTTTTTAATTTATTTTCTAATCGAACTTGGCTTTAGGCGAAGTTAAACCTCAGGCGAACTTATCATCAGGCGAACTTAGCTTGCAGGCGAAGTTCATCGCTTGAAGGCGAAGTTGCCCAGATGAAGGCGAAGTTGCCCAGATGTCCGCTGTTTCGGTTTCTGATCAACATTTCGGGCGATTTTAACACCCTCGTTAAGGTTCAATACCACCCACTACACTTCCCGACCATTTTCGGTCGTTTATACACTAAAAGCTCGGATCTTTAAACTTCCAAGATCAAGAATCATACCTTTTGAGCTTGTTTGGATCACGTTTGTCTTGGTATCACCACTAATCTTTCTCTCTTACCCGGACCTCGCTCGATCCTTCCTTCTTTCTCGGCCCGGCCGGCGGCGGTTTTGGGTGTGCTTGGTGTGTGTGTATGTGTGTGTTTAGGAGAGTGGGGGAAAATGAAGATATTTTGGGATTTTGGGGGTATTTATATCCCTGAAATCCCATTCTCATTTAACCCATCTCAATTAATCCAAGTCCAAGACCCGCTCCTTCCCCGACATTAATCAATTACGCGAAATCACTAAACATAACTTCCTTTATTCATCATTAAAATTTTAGGATGTTACATTGTGCTTCTTTATCGTGTATAATATTCATATTTTTTTGCATTTGAATTATTTATTATAAAAAAGTTAATAATATACTTAGGGTTTGATGATGAAACAATTTCACAAATAACTGACATGTAATCGCTTTGTAGTAGCTAAATCAATGAAATTATAAATTGTTATCTAAAAAAAAGTTCATAAACTATGAGTTTGAGACCCATGACCCGCTTATTTTTTTTACTATAAAATTGTTTCTTATTATATATAATATATTTTAAAAAAAAATGGATATAAATATTTAGTATATTCCTATATTATATTATTTGCATATCAAATACTTGGTGAGATTTATTTTTAGAATAGTGAGATGTAATAACCCGTTTAAGGTTATCTGGGTATGGTGAGATCCATACCGTGAGTTCGGGTAAAATGCATGAAAAATCTTCATTTACAATTGTTTTATATTTTTTGTTTTAATATTTATTTATTTTTTGAATTTATATTTTTTTATTGTATGAAAGTTAATAATATACTTATGGTTTAATGATAAATTGTTTCACAAATAAATGAGATGTTATAACCCGGTTTAAAAGCTATATGGTTTTGATGAGACCCAAGACCCGTTTATTTTTTTTTTATTATAAAATTGGTTTTTTTAATTATAAGTAATATTTATGAAAGTTAATAATATACTTATGGTTTGATGAGACCCAAGACCCATTTATTTTTTTTACTATTAAATTGGTTTTTTAATTTAAATAATATATATATCTTTTTTAAAATAAATAAGATATTAATTTTTAGTATATCCTATTTTATAGGATTTTTACATCAATAATTTGGTTAGAATAATTTTTTATTTAATGAGATGTTATAACCCGTTTAAGGAATATATGTGTTTGGTAAGAGTCATATCCATGAATTCGGGTCAAATGCATGAGAAACCTCCATTTAAAAATCAAGCAAATCTGATGACTCCAAAAAAAATGGAGCGACCACATCGCGACACGTATGATTTTTATGTTTTCGTTTATATATATTATAGATATTATGAAATGAATAATTAAAAGAAAATATATTTTTCTTAAAAACATGTGAGGGACACATGTATGCTCTGAATTTAATGATGGAGGTTAGATGATAAATGTCAAATCCTTGTACCACATTCCTTAATATTTCAACACCTCATGTAATACTATGATTAGTCATGATGACACATAGAGACATCTAAAGTATTTGGTGGAAGAAAATGGATTTTGGTTTTAAATACTCTCAACTTTGACTCGTTGGTAGATAGCACTCTCAACTTACGAAATATTCCCCATCAGTCCCAACTTTTAATGTATTTTTTATGGCACTCCCGGAGTAACGAGGCACTAACTTCGTTAGTGTATGGGGTAAAATTTATCATTTTTCAAAGTTCAAATAATAAAATTAAAATTTCGTTTATTATATATTCCACCATCACTCTCCACCTAACCACCACCCCTCTTCCCTACCGACAACCACCAACCACCACTGCTACTAACAACCACCAACCACCACAGCTGCCACCACCACCACAACAACAGGAACTATACCGCCGGAACTCGGAAACATAACAAGCCTTCAACAAATCTACCACGGGTTTTACAACACCTACATCGGCGGTATTCCGCCGGAAATCGGTAACTTATCTAACCTCAACCGCTTTGACGCCGCTAACTATGGCCTCACCGGTGAAGTCCCTCCTGAAATCGGAAAACTTCAAAACCGTGATAACTTGTTCACTGGTGAGATACCAGACTCGTTCCGGAACCTCAAGAACCTCACTTTACTAAACCTGTTCCGTAACAAGCTTCACGGATCAATACTGGATTTCATTGGTGATTTACCGAAGCTAGAGGTGCTGCAACTATGGAAAAATACTTACACCAACAACATTCCGCAAACTCTAGGCGAAAACGAAAACCTGCATTTCCTCGATCTGTCTTCGAACAAGCTCCCCGGCTAGGGCTGTAAACGAGCCGAGTCGAGTCGAGCTAGAGTGTACTCGAGCTCGAGCTCGAACTTAATCGAGCTGGCTCGAGCTCGGCTCGTTTTCTTTATCGAGCTGAAAAATCGAGCTCGAGCTCGGCTCGTTTAAAGTTCGAGCCGAGTTCGAGCTCGTCAAGCCGGGCTCCTTTAATTTTTTTTTAAATTTTTTATTTTCTATTTATTATTTTTTTATTTTATATTTTAAAATTTTGTTATATAAAATAAAAAATATATAATTTTAACATACATATTATATAAAATTTATAAATTAAAGAATTTATAAATTTATATGTTTTATTTTCGTTATTCTTTTATAAAGTTTTAGGTATCGAGTGGCATAATATATGTATAATTTATATTTATTTATTTCTTAGTATTATATTATTACATATAGATATTAAAATTTAGGGTTTAATCTAAACGAGCCAACGAGCCGAGCTAACGAGTCGAGCCAAGACCGAGCCACGAGCCGAGTTGACCCTGGCTCGAGCTCGGCTCGTTTAGAAATCGAGCCGAGTCGAGTCGAGCTCGTTTAGAATCGAGCTTTTTCTAGCCGAGCTTTTTTCGAGCTATTTTCGAGCGAGCCACGAGCTTTTTGACGAAGCTGCTTCTCCTTGCGATCAACGATCTCTATCGGTTGCTCGATGTAGTTCAATTGTTCATCAACCTCAATGTCCATTAATGGCACGTGAGACGTGTCATCAGCTAGACACTTCCTCAGATGAGAAACATGGAAGGTTGAATGAATTCCTTCTAACTCATCGGGTAAATCCAGTTTATAAGCTACTTCACCCACACGACCTACAATCTTGAACGGTCCAATGTACCTCGGACTCAACTTTCCTCTTTTCCTAAAACGGATAATTCCTTTCCAAGGCGAGACCTTGAGCATCACATAGTCACCCACGTTAAACTTAATTTGTCGTCGCCGCTTATCTGCATAAGACTTTTGTCTGTCTTGCGCGGCTTTCAGTCTTGCTTTGATCTGATCGAGCTTTGAAGACGTTTCTTGAACCACTTCTAGGCTTCCCATTTCTTTCTGACCAATCTCGCCCCAACACACCGGGGTTCTACATCGTCTACCGTAAAGCATCTCAAACGGTGGCATACCAATACTTGAATGGTAACTGTTGTTATAGGAGAACTCTGCCAGATGCAGATGATCATCCCAACTTCCACCAAAATCTAAAACACAAGCACGTAGCATATCCTAAAGGGTTTGGATCGTCCTTTCAGACTGTCCATCAGTTTGAGGATGATACGCCGTACCGATGTTCAACCTCGTCCCCATAGCTTCATGGAATTTTTTCCAAAACCTCGAAGTAAACCGTGTATCTCTATCGGACACGATCGATAACGGTACTCCATGCTTGGTTACAACTTCCTTGATGAACAAGCTTGCTAACATTTCTGACGAGATGGCCTCTCGTATGGGCAGAAAGTGAGCACTCTTGGTCAAACGGTCCACAATCACCCAGATGGTATCATGTTGCTTAGCTGTACGAAGTAGCTTAGTTATGAAATCCATGGTGATGTGTTCCCATTTCCACTCAGGTATCTCTAGCGGTTGCATCATCCCATAAGGCTTTTGGTGCTCGGCTTTGACTTGTAAGCAAGTTAAGCACTTACTAACATAATCCACTACATCGTTCTTCATTCCTGACCACCAGTAATCTCTTTTCAAGTCTTGGTACATCTTTGTAGCTCCTGGATGGATTGAGTACCTTGACTTATGAGCTTCATCTAAGATTCGACTTCTAAGATCACCATGGCGTGGGATCCACATACGGTCGAACCTAGTCTTAACTCCATGAGTGTTTTCCATCAACTCATCTTGCTGGCCATAAATCCTTTCTTTCTTTACTAACCCTTCATCTACTAACACTTCTGACTGCACCTTGATGATTTCTTCAAAAAGACTCGGGTTCGAGATTAACTTGTATGACTTCACTGTTGCAAGGACTTCCTCATTCTTACGACTTAACGCATCAGCGACCATGTTAGCTTTACCGGGGTAATACTTAATCTCACAGTCGTAATCCTTTATCAATTCTAACCATCTTCTCTGCCTCATGTTCAGTTCTTTCTGCTCGAAGAAGTACTTTAAACTCTTATGATCGGTATAGATAGTACACTTAGTGCCGTACAGATAATGCCTCCATATCTTAAGAGCATGCACTACAGCTGCTAACTCCAAATCATGCGTCGGATAAGTACTCTCTTGGACCTTCAACTGTCTAGACGCGTAGGCTATCACCTTCCCTCGTTGCATCAACACGCAACCTAACCCTTGATGCGAGGCATCAGCACAAACAACAAAATCCTCATCACCATCGGGTAAAGTAAGGATTGGAGCTTGCGTGAGTCTCTTCTTCAATTCTTCAAAGGCTTCCTCCTGAAACTTTCCCCAACTGAATACTATCGACTTTCGGGTCATACCGGTCAGCGGTGCGGCTATCTTGGAGAAACCTTCGATGAATCTCCTATAGTAGCCAGCTAACCCTAGGAAGCTTCGTATATCAGTCGGATTCTGCGGAGTCTTCCAATTCGTTATCGCTTCAATCTTAGCTGGGTCCACGGTAATCCCCTCCGGATTAACCACATGACCTAAAAATTGCACTTCTCTTAACCAGAACGCGCACTTCGAAAACTTGGCGTACAACTTCTCTTTCTTCAGAACTTCCAATACCTCTCTCAGATGCTCGGCATGGTCAGACTCACTCTTTGAATAAATCAATATATCATCAATGAAGACGATAACCGACTTATCCAACATCGGCCGACACACCCTATTCATCATGTCCATAAATGTTGCAGGAGCATTTGTTAGACCGAATGACATTACGAGGAACTCGTAGTGTCCATACCGCGTTCGGAACGCTGTCTTAGGGATGTCTGCCTCTTTCACCTTCAGCTGATGGTAGCCTGATCTGAGATCTATTCGTGAGAACCAACTTGAACCTTGCAGTTGGTCAAACAGATCATCAATCCGTGGTAAAGGATATCTATTCTTTACCGTAAGCTTATTCAACTCACGATAATCTATGCACATTCTCATACTTCCATCCTTCTTTTTCACGAACAATACGGGTGCGCCCCACGGGGAAACACTCGGTCTTATGAAACCTTTGTCGAGGAGTTCTTGCAGTTGTGACACCAATTCTTTCATCTCGGACGGCGCTAGACGGTAAGGCGCTTTCGCGACGGGCTGGGCTCCTGGTATTAAATCTATCTGAAATTCTATCTCTCGCTCCGGTGGCAACCCCGGAAGATCCTCAGGGAATACTTCTGGGTAGTCGCGTACGATAGGAACATCTTTCATTTCTTTCGCCTCGGCCGTAGCGTTGACGACATAAGCCAGGTAGGCACAACACCCTCGCCTTAACAAACCCTCGGCTTTTATCATTGAAATGACATTAAGCCCAGAACTTTCCTTATCACCATAAACTGTCACCGCACTACCATCCAATGATTTTAACCTTACCATCCTACTCTTACACACTATCTGAGCCTCAAACTCAGACAACCAATCCATTCCCAAAACCACATCGAACCCTCCCAAGGTCATAACGTACAAGGTAACCGGGAACTCATGTCATTCCAATTCTATCTTACAGTTCTTAACCATCTTTGTTATTTTAACCGAAGTGTCACTGGCGGTTTCTACTACAAAAGTTTCAGACACTCGGCAGCCTTTCATTTTAGCGAGTTTACTAAATGTCGTAGCTACAAAACTTCTATTCGCACCAGAATCAAATAATACTGAAGCAGAAATACCGTTTACTAGAAACGTACCTGTGACAACATCCGGAATCTGCTTGGCTTGTTCTTGGGTCAGCATGTAGGCTCTAGTTCTTGGCCTAGCTTGATCGGCATTTTTCCTTCCACTACCTCCAGCTTCACTCTCGGTACACTCCCTAGCAAAGTGACCTGTCTTACCACACTTGTAGCATGCAGGCTTAGAACTGCACTCATGAGCATAATGACCTGCCTTCCCACACTTGTAGCAAACATTCGACCCAAATCTACATTCTCCGGCATGAATCTTTCCACACTTATGACATGTATCCGAACCCTTTCCCCACCTACACTCACCACTGTGTGCCTTGCCACAGGTCTTGCACGACCTGTTCTCCCAAACTCTGGACTGCTTGTTCTTAGGGTTCCACATCTGGGTACCGGGTCGTTTAGCAGGAGCGACCCATTTCTTTTCTTTCTTCTCGTCTCCCACCACCACATCATCCGCAGTCAAGTCTGCATAGACCATTTCTGCGAGTTCGACAGCAGAATTGAAAGTAGCAGGTTTACTTGTCCTGACTAACATGCGGACTCTCTGTGGTAATCCCCTCACGTAACACTTGATCCTTTTAGCCTCAGTGTTGACCATATCGGGCACCAACCTAGACATTCGATTAAACTCGGTGGTGTACTCACGATGTGTCATTGTTCCAGCTTTCAAGTTTAGGAACTTCATCTCCGCCCTTTCAACCTCGGCGTCAGCACAGAACTTCATCATCACTAACTCCTTCAGATCGTCCCATTTCATCTCCTTAATCTCTTCACGGGTCTTCCTCTGCTCCACACTCTCCCACCAATACATAGCCTCATCTTCGAATGATTGAGTAGCATAACCTACCGCTTGATCGGGACGGCACTCGCTAATGCGGATAACCTTATCCATGGCGGTTATCCACTGAAGAGTAGCGATTGCGTCTCCTAAACCAGTCAGCTTAGGCGGGTTACAACCTTTGAAGGACTTATAGTTGCAACCGCCTCGGCCCCTCTTCCTATCATCATCTTTCACAGACCTTACCTCACTTGAGTCACCCCTTTCCCTCTCGTCATCCTTTCTACCATTACCACCGGCCCCTTCAACAGTTCTTTCTCGGCTTCCAGCAGACCTTCCCGGGGTAATATTCTTCACAGCAGTGGCCACAGCTTGAACAATAGCTGCTTGAATGGCGGGATCCAGTTGAACTCCTTCATTGTTTTTCGGGTTTCTTCCAGCTGCGCTTCCTTCAGCTTCGGTGTTGGAAGCTGTCTCAACCGAAGGTTGCTGGACACGATGAGGCCTCCCGCGTCGTCCAGTGCGACCTCCAGCTCCAACAATGTCTCCAGCTCCAGCCATTGTATTCTAAGGGGAAAACACAAACATCATCACTCAAGGAACTATTCAGTACAAGGATAGCAAGGCTAACAGGTAATAACAGTGGCCAGCTGTGACTAGCTGATCACGTTGCTTTCCGTGTCCTATACACTTCCCTTTATGAGTCTATTTGTGCTGGTTCTACTTAAGCAGTTAGTCAAATCAAACAATCAATTATTCCTATCCCTGTCGTTCACATATCTTTTCTTTCTCATTAACATATATCATCTAATCATACAATTTACCTTTACTGATCTTGCTTGAGCGACACATGGCATTCTTGGACTGGCATCTTCTTTCCTTTCTTACTTAAATCCCATTCTCTGTTCGAGTCTAAGCATGTAGGATGCTTAAATCTCTCGAACTTTGCTCTGATACCAACTTGTAAGGCCCCGTTACCGGTAGCCCTACTTTCGTGTTGGATTTACTCATAAACACCGTTCTAAATATCAGAGTTAATTAAAACATTTACGCGGAATATAAAACTTTCATAAAACATTACATAACTCATAACTTGTCTCAAAACATCCATTGTCTTTCAACATTAAAGCATTAAAATTAAAACATCATAAGTCTTCAGATGCCAGGCTCTTATTCTTCTGCCATGTGTCCCCGCTCAAGCCAGCTGTCTCATCCTACTCACCTGCGTGCATACTAAAAGTCAGCTACGCTGAGTGAGTTCTAGATAATCACATAATCATACCATTCACATAACATTATATTCTTTCATTCGCACTTTCATACTTTCATACTTCCTTACTTTCTTACTTTCATACTTTCTTACTTTCTTACTTACTTACTTTCTTTTGTATTAACTTACTTTCATATCTTACGTTATAAAGAGCATTACGCCCTACATTCCTCGAGTATTATTAGGGCTCGGTACCCTCCTTCCTCGAGTATTATTAGGGCTCGGTACCCTCCTTCCTCGAGTATTATTAGGGCTCGGTACCCTCTTTCCACGAGTATTATTAGGGCTCGGTTTCCCTCTTTCCACGAGTATTATTAGGGCTCGGTTTCCCTCTTTCCTCGAATATTAGTAGGGTTCGGTTCCCTAGTTCTCGAATATTAGTAGGGTTCGATTCCCTCTTCGTTACCATACAACCATACATCATACCTCGAGTATTATTAGGGCTCGGTACCCTTTTCGTAACCATACAACCATCCTTTCCTTCTTTTATTAACTTTATCACATTCATACACATAAGCATACATATCATACTTACCTTAACTTAGCGTTACGACCTGACAGTACGTGCAATATCCGAAGATCGTTCACGTACCGTCAAGCCATCATTCATACATTTCACATTATTCACATAAGGCATACACTTATCTCTTAGGATAAGCGTATTAACAAACATATTGAGTATGCACACAGCCCCGAAAACATAACACATAAATGGGGCTAGAAACTCACCTGAACACGGTTACGTTCTCCGTTGATCGTAATCCCTTTCTTCAGTTGTGCACGGCTGACTGTATAGCAAGTATACATATCAATTTAACTATCACTACTTATAACATCTTTCTAGTCTTAATTACTACCCACAACGAACGGGGGTCCGGGGGCAGCGCCCCTGGCAGCGGGGTCTAGGGGCGGCAGCCCCTAGCAGGGTCCAAGGGGCAGAGCCCCTGGCTGGGGTCGAGCTGCCAGGTCAGCTTGGAAAAATTTTATTTCCATTAACTGTCTTCACACATTTTTCATTAGGTTTTTAATTTATTTTCTAATCGAACTTGGCTTTAGGCGAAGTTAAACCTCAGGCGAACTTATCATCAGGCGAACTTAGCTTGCAGGCGAAGTTCATCGCTTGAAGGCGAAGTTGCCCAGATGAAGGCGAAGTTGCCCAGATGTCCGCTGTTTCGGTTTCTGATCAACATTTCGGGCGATTTTAACACCCTCGTTAAGGTTCAATACCACCCACTACACTTCCCGACCATTTTCGGTCGTTTATACACTAAAAGCTCGGATCTTTAAACTTCCAAGATCAAGAATCATACCTTTTGAGCTTGTTTGGATCACGTTTGTCTTGGTATCACCACTAATCTTTCTCTCTTACCCGGACCTCGCTCGATCCTTCCTTCTTTCTCGGCCCGGCCGGCGGCGGTTTTGGGTGTGCTTGGTGTGTGTGTATGTGTGTGTTTAGGAGAGTGGGGGAAAATGAAGATATTTTGGGATTTTGGGGGTATTTATATCCCTGAAATCCCATTCTCATTTAACCCATCTCAATTAATCCAAGTCCAAGACCCGCTCCTTCCCCGACATTAATCAATTACGCGAAATCACTAAACATAACTTCCTTTATTCATCATTAAAATTTTAGGATGTTACATTGTGCTTCTTTATCGTGTATAATATTCATATTTTTTTGCATTTGAATTATTTATTATAAAAAAGTTAATAATATACTTAGGGTTTGATGATGAAACAATTTCACAAATAACTGACATGTAATCGCTTTGTAGTAGCTAAATCAATGAAATTATAAATTGTTATCTAAAAAAAAGTTCATAAACTATGAGTTTGAGACCCATGACCCGCTTATTTTTTTTACTATAAAATTGTTTCTTATTATATATAATATATTTTAAAAAAAATGGATATAAATATTTAGTATATTCCTATATTATATTATTTGCATATCAAATACTTGGTGAGATTTATTTTTAGAATAGTGAGATGTAATAACCCGTTTAAGGTTATCTGGGTATGGTGAGATCCATACCGTGAGTTCGGGTAAAATGCATGAAAAATCTTCATTTACAATTGTTTTATATTTTTTGTTTTAATATTTATTTATTTTTTGAATTTATATTTTTTTATTGTATGAAAGTTAATAATATACTTATGGTTTAATGATAAATTGTTTCACAAATAAATGAGATGTTATAACCCGGTTTAAAAGCTATATGGTTTTGATGAGACCCAAGACCCGTTTATTTTTTTTTTATTATAAAATTGGTTTTTTTAATTATAAGTAATATTTATGAAAGTTAATAATATACTTATGGTTTGATGAGACCCAAGACCCATTTATTTTTTTTACTATTAAATTGGTTTTTTAATTTAAATAATATATATATCTTTTTTAAAATAAATAAGATATTAATTTTTAGTATATCCTATTTTATAGGATTTTTACATCAATAATTTGGTTAGAATAATTTTTTATTTAATGAGATGTTATAACCCGTTTAAGGAATATATGTGTTTGGTAAGAGTCATATCCATGAATTCGGGTCAAATGCATGAGAAACCTCCATTTAAAAATCAAGCAAATCTGATGACTCCAAAAAAAATGGAGCGACCACATCGCGACACGTATGATTTTTATGTTTTCGTTTATATATATTATAGATATTATGAAATGAATAATTAAAAGAAAATATATTTTTCTTAAAAACATGTGAGGGACACATGTATGCTCTGAATTTAATGATGGAGGTTAGATGATAAATGTCAAATCCTTGTACCACATTCCTTAATATTTCAACACCTCATGTAATACTATGATTAGTCATGATGACACATAGAGACATCTAAAGTATTTGGTGGAAGAAAATGGATTTTGGTTTTAAATACTCTCAACTTTGACTCGTTGGTAGATAGCACTCTCAACTTACGAAATATTCCCCATCAGTCCCAACTTTTAATGTATTTTTTATGGCACTCCCGGAGTAACGAGGCACTAACTTCGTTAGTGTATGGGGTAAAATTTATCATTTTTCAAAGTTCAAATAATAAAATTAAAATTTCGTTTATTATATATTCCACCATCACTCTCCACCTAACCACCACCCCTCTTCCCTACCGACAACCACCAACCACCACTGCTACTAACAACCACCAACCACCACAGCTGCCACCACCACCACAACAACAGGAACTATACCGCCGGAACTCGGAAACATAACAAGCCTTCAACAAATCTACCACGGGTTTTACAACACCTACATCGGCGGTATTCCGCCGGAAATCGGTAACTTATCTAACCTCAACCGCTTTGACGCCGCTAACTATGGCCTCACCGGTGAAGTCCCTCCTGAAATCGGAAAACTTCAAAACCGTGATAACTTGTTCACTGGTGAGATACCAGACTCGTTCCGGAACCTCAAGAACCTCACTTTACTAAACCTGTTCCGTAACAAGCTTCACGGATCAATACTGGATTTCATTGGTGATTTACCGAAGCTAGAGGTGCTGCAACTATGGAAAAATACTTACACCAACAACATTCCGCAAACTCTAGGCGAAAACGAAAACCTGCATTTCCTCGATCTGTCTTCGAACAAGCTCCCCGGCTAGGGCTGTAAACGAGCCGAGTCGAGTCGAGCTAGAGTGTACTCGAGCTCGAGCTCGAACTTAATCGAGCTGGCTCGAGCTCGGCTCGTTTTCTTTATCGAGCTGAAAAATCGAGCTCGAGCTCGGCTCGTTTAAAGTTCGAGCCGAGTTCGAGCTCGTCAAGCCGGGCTCCTTTAATTTTTTTTTAAATTTTTTATTTTCTATTTATTATTTTTTTATTTTATATTTTAAAATTTTGTTATATAAAATAAAAAATATATAATTTTAACATACATATTATATAAAATTTATAAATTAAAGAATTTATAAATTTATATGTTTTATTTTCGTTATTCTTTTATAAAGTTTTAGGTATCGAGTGGCATAATATATGTATAATTTATATTTATTTATTTCTTAGTATTATATTATTACATATAGATATTAAAATTTAGGGTTTAATCTAAACGAGCCAACGAGCCGAGCTAACGAGTCGAGCCAAGACCGAGCCACGAGCCGAGCTGACCCTGGCTCGAGCTCGGCTCGTTTAGAAATCGAGCCGAGTCGAGTCGAGCTCGTTTAGAATCGAGCTTTTTCTAGCCGAGCTTTTTTCGAGCTATTTTCGAGCGAGCCACGAGCTTTTTGAACAGCCCTATCCCCGGCTCACTTCTACCTAATCTCTTCCCTAACCCACTAAATTGCATTAAACTTTGACAGTGGTGGTTGGTGGCTGTTAGTAGCGGTGGTGGTTGGGGGTTGTCGGAAGGGAACATGAGTGGTGGTTGGGTGGAGAGGGATGGTTGAATATTTTGTGAATGAAATTTTTATTTTATCCCTTAAACTTTAAAAAATGACATTTTTACCCCGAACACTAACAAAGTTAGTGTCTCGTTACTCCGGGAGTGCTAGAAGAAAACACGTTAGAAGTTGGGAGTGTTGGGGAACATTTTGTAAGATTGGAGTGCAATCTACCAATGGGTCAGAGTTAGAAGTATTTAAAACCAATATTCCGGAAGAAAATGACACATGTAAGACACCTCATGTTACTTTAGCTCACTCATGAAGTTTACACACTATAAATAGAAACCTTGATAGCTTATTTAGTTTCATCCACAACTCAAAATCTCTTTAACTCTCATATAAACCCGATCCTCTTATCGAGCGTTACTTTATTTTCAAGTAGTCCGACTCTCATGGTTATGTAAGCGAGACGGTTCTATCTGAGCATAAGAAGCTATAATCATCAACTCATATTTATCCATTAAGCTCGTTAAGGTATGAAACAATAGACAGAATTAGAGTTTAACCAAGACTTAAACTATATCGACAATGTGAGTACGTTTAAGTTTTTCAGACGTGAGTACATTTAACTTTTTCAGACGTGAGTACGTTAAACTCTTGTTTTTTATGTATAAACCTTTTTTTTAATTATCAGTTATATTTTTGAAAAAGTTTGATTGACTGAGTTGCATATGTAGCATCTAGTCTGCATTATATTTTAATGTCTAAAATCTCTTCAAATAATAAGTAAATGATTCATTTCAAAAAGTCTACAAATGGGTTATGTGTAATCCTTAAAAATATTTAGATACAAAGTAAAAACGTAAAATCAGACTAAAATATACATGTGTTTGGATCCTTACATACATGGTAAACAGTGGGCACACTGCAGCCATGCGCTCGGTTGAGTCGTGTATATGTTTAAGTGGTTAATGATCCTAGGAAGTCTTTTTTGTCCTACCGAGTGATAAAAGTTATTGATAATTGTAGTCTAAACAAATGAAATTGTTCGTAAAGGTGTTTACTATTAATAAACAAATGGGTATGTGTATCCAGTTTCAAAGAGTCGAAAACAAAAGAGTTTTTAGGTAATCAAGAATAGATATATAGAGGTGGAATGCACAAAGGAGATATAAGATATCTAGACATAGCATGTTGCTGATAGCTCAGCTTAATTTTGTAAAAGAAAGATATGTAAACTTGTTCTGAAACAAATAAAATTTTGTAAACACCACGGGTGTTTAAGTCCCGGCTTGAATATAAAAATTATTTATTTATTGAAAGACTTTCGCTAAAAGAACAAAACTCTGATGAATTGACAAAACTAGTACCAACTATTGGTCACACAACTAAGTCCATAAGGCCGGGTGTGACAATTATGAGGTTAGTTAACGCATGTATGTGTAAAACAGTTAACGGTGCTCAGTTAAAGAAGGAGGTTTCAGTTAAATGAAAATTTAACAGGATCCAAGTGAGTTCTAGCCCCCCTTTTCCTTTAAACGTTTTTGGGATGTATGAATACTCGTATGTTAAAGAAATGATATACGTAATTATAACTAATGATGTATACCTTGTAAGAACGTGTGTATATATTAATTTATTAATATGTATTTGTTTTTTAGTTGATAGAATGGAAAGAGTTAGGGAGTAAGCCCTGCTAGTACTTGTGTGGAATGTGCATATGAATTGTAGTTATGTATGAATGCTATGTATAAAAGTATATGTACATGCTCATGTGTAGATCCTTTAGGCTTCAGGCATGCACTATAAGTTAGGATGAAAAATCCCTCTGACTCTATATGGCTCGGTTATGAGCAAGGAAAGATGGCTCGGTTATGAGAAAGAATAGACGGCTCATTTGAACAAGAATAGGAGGCTCGGTTATGAGTAAGGATAGGTGGCTCGATTATGAGCAAGAATAGGAGGCTCGATTATGAGCAAGAATAAGACGCTCGGTTATGAGCAAGCATGTATGAACCTAGTTACGGAATGATTGATAGACATACATAGAGAAAGTAAGTAATGAATGAGAAATGTTATGTTATGTATGAATGTTCGAAGGATGTGATTTATTTTTAAATCGTGTTTTATGAAAAAGGAAAAAGAAAAGTTAGAACTCACTCATCGTGTAGCTAACTTTTAGTATGCATGCAGGTATTGTTGATGACGTGTCGAGATTGAGGTGCGTGCGAGGCTATCCATATTGAAGATTTATTTAGAGAATGAGAAATTTAATGTAAAATTTTTAGTTTTCGCTGCAAATTGTATGTGCTTCCGCTGTAATGGACTGAGTTTATGAGTAAATTCAACGTCCAAGTAGGGCGCATGGGCTTGAGGCTTTACAAAGTTCCTCTCCTCTTAAAACACCAACTTGTTTTGGTTTTAATTGTTGTGGAATAGATGAGAGCTTCACAGTTAAGCATGCACATGTGGGAGTAGTTACAAGATGGGTGACCTCCTAGGAAGTCTCCACCTGGGCAACTAAAAGCAAATATGTGAGCTATTCGTGGGTAAATTGGACAATATTGGTGGTGCGATGGTCGAAAGTTATAAATCAACGAGACACATTTTTTGAATTGAGAATAAAATATCTAAAGTTATGGGATATTTAATATTTTAAAATAGAAATGGTGTAGATGGGTGTAAATTGTAAAAATAAAATTATTAAAGTAACTGAAAGTTTAAGGAAAAAGGTATGACAAATAGGGATGAATTTGTTTTTCCGAATACCCGTACCCATTCAATACCCTAACTAGTAACAACCATTATGAATGAATTATATACTATGGTTTATTTTTTTACAATTCTAGTTTTGGTATTCTGTTTTGGTTCCGGTATTACAGTTTTGGTTTTGGTATTATATATAATTGATTGTCGATAACATATCGGTATCGATACAAAGTTTCATGGAGATTTTTTAAAATATAGAAAAAAATGGTACCAAAGCAAGTACCGTGCCTAAAGTACCCGTACATGTACCATAAATTTCGGGTACGGGTATGGATACCCATATTTACTGTTTTTAGTACGCATATGTTACCGATCTCATCCCTAGTAACAAATAAAGGAGAGAAAGTACGTTTAGACTAACCTTTAATGTAGTTTTTGAAAATTCACACGTCTAGTTTTAAATATATCCAACTAGTGTTTTTCCTGACGCATTGTGTCGATTGGTAAAACACGGACGGTGGTAAAACCCAAATGTTGGTGCGGTAAGTCAACGCGAATTCAGTCGGTTTCGGTTATGTGCGTTGTCGTACTAGAACTAAGACAAAACTAAAACAAAAAATTTAAAAAAAAGGGGTGGAACAATGGCGTGGCGTCGGTCGGTAAAAGTCGATCATTGGTAAAACTTAACCGTTATCGATCCCGGATGTTGAGGCGGTGATTCTACGCAAATTTGTTCATTTTCGTCATGTTCGTTATGGTACCGGACCTAAAAATCATTCGGTTGAAATTTGTTACGATTCTGGAACTAAAACAAAGCGCGACGAGTCTATGCAAATTCGATCGGTTTTCGTCATCATACCATAACTAAAACAAAATAATAATAATAATAATAATAATAATAATAATAATAATAATAATAATAATAATAATAAAACGAAATTAACATTCGACTGGTTTTCATTGCATTCATTTTTTGAGCCGAAACTAAAGCAAAACAAAAAGATACTATAAATACGGTGCCGCAAAGTGGACAATTGAACTTTTCGGCACCAAACTTCTAAATTATTATACATAATAATAACTAGCTTTTGAACACGTGTATTATACGGGATTTGTCAAATGATAAAAGTAAATAAGGTTAGTTATTTCAATTGTGATTCTCAAAATACTTATAAATTAATTTAATACTGAATTAATGGAAAAAACTAACGGGGTTAAAGAAAAGTACTAAAATAGCATGATTTTAATGGAAACGTCAAGTGTTGATATGCAAGAAGTTTAAAAATGTACTAAAGTTGCGTAGTTGGTCAAACCTTAGGGATGAAAATGATACTTAATTCAATAATAAATAAATTCACGTTATGTTATAACCCACCTGACAAAATGGTTTTCACCCATGATGTCCTGTAAATAGCTAAAATGAATTAGATGAAATATTAGAAATTAGGAGAAATGTAAGCTTGACACGAAGCTTCCACATTTTTTTTATTATTATAGTAAAGATAAGATAAGATAAGATGGTTAATTATTGATTGACATTTTTACTAAAAATATTAAGTTAACAAATAAACTTAAATTTAAACATTCTTAAAAAGTTCGTTAACTTTACCTTTCCCATCATGCTCTGGATTTGAAACAAACGTCAGGCCACCATTAATAAAAGAGAATTAAAAATCTTGAATAGTTGCTCGTTGAAGCATGTCATTGAGCAACTCACATGCATAGTTTTCACAAATCAGTACCTTTTTATTGTTTCTGTTCACTCCCTTTCATTCATCCACCTGCCAATTCCAAACCCCTTCCCACAATCCAAAACCCAAATCTCAATCAGACAAACATTAATGCAAGACCCAATCGGAATCCCAGCCTGTTTCTCCGCCGGCGACAAGCCGGAAGACTCCACCACCATAACCAAATCCGGCCAAAGCGTCTTCATGTCCGTTTACAAGACGAAAATCGCTGATCAATGCCGTTTGATCACTGTCACTTGGTGCAAAAACTTGTTACTTCACGGGTTATCGGTATCGTCGAGGGCCCGGAAACCGAGCACGCGTGCAAAGTCGAGTTAAAGCCGTGGAACTTTTGGCGAAAACATGGGTCGAAAAGCTTTGTAGTCGACGGAACCCGCTTGACATATTTTGGGACCAAAAGTCCGCAAAGTTTCACGGTGAAACTGAGCCGGTTTCGGAGTATTATGTCGCAGTGGTTTCTGGTGATGAAGTGGTTCTTGTTCTTGGAGATATGAAAAAAGACGCGTACCGTAAAACGGGCTGTAGGCCCGCTTTAACGGACGCAGTTCTTGTTTCGAACATGTTTTTGGTAAGAAAAAGTTTCAAACAAGAGTTAAGTTTAATGAAAAGGGAGGTTTTCATGATGTTTTGATAGAGTGTATTAATAGAAGTAATGCGGATTTAGAAATGGAGATTCGGATTGATGGAGATTTAATGGTTCATGTGAAGCATCTTCAATGGAAGTTCAGAGGCAATGAATTAATCAAATTTAAGAAAGGATTTATTGAGGTTTACTGGGATGTTCATGACTGGTTGTTTAGTCCTGGTTTAAGGCATGCTTTGTTTATTATTAAGCCGTCCGCTTTGCCGCCTCCGGTGCCACCTGTGTTGACATCTCCGGCGAGTTTTTGTGGTTCGGTTCAAGGGTTGGATTCAGTTTGCTTGTATGAGTTTTGCCTATTTCTCTATGCTTGGAAGGTTGAGTGATAGGAAATGGTTATTGTTACCATTATATTTGTATTTTAAAAAGCTTAAAGAAATTGATATATCTTAGTGCTACTTCGTATTGAAAACCATTTGTTTTTAAATAGACAACAAACATAAAATTCGATGTTAAATATCTCTATTTTATAAGTGTGCAAACCCTAAACGGTAGGGTGAACGGTTCATCAAAACGATGGATTCAACCAACTGGTTTGGTGAAGCTATAAAAACCTTGATCGTAATTAATGGTAATTACAAATCTCTATAGTTACCATCAAGTGATCTTTTTAGTAATTGACGTAAAAATTTGTTATATTTTCACTTTTTAATTTTAATAACAAAAGTAAATGCCATTTTACTAATAAGTTAAAAATCAGAGTCCATATTTGTGACTTCTGAAAAAGAAAATATATATATAAAAGCACCAAACCCATGATATAACTTTGAGTAAAATGTCAAAATCGTCCTTGAGGTTTGATCGTTTTTGCGACTTTCATCCAAAAAGCTTTTTTTTTGTGCATCTGTACCCTTGAGGTTTCCTAATCGTTGCTAGTGTAGTCCAAATCACTAACTCTGTTAATTTTAACCGTTAAATTAGGGACAATATTGTCATTTTACCTATTTGTTATTTAAACAAAATAAAAATAAAGTAAAAATCATATTATTATTACTAGTAGTATACCTGCGCGATGCTGAGGTGACGACAATATGTTTAAACGGGTTTTTAGTAATTACAACCTTAAAAACATATGGTACGATACGGTTTTTTCAAAACATGAATGATATCTTTTGTACGTTACAATTATTATACGAGTCATAAAAACCAAGTTTTATATTCGTGGCTTGGTAGTTTAAAAAAATGATCGAAACTCATTTTGCTGAGCATTTTAACCTGAACCAAATCTATTATGGTAATCACGATTGTTTGGGAAGTCTTTTGAAAATTTCATGCACGACCAAATATTTAATGTTCACCCATAGCCAAAATTGATACATATAATTGTTATGACGCAAACCAAAACCTATTTTTTTTTTTAAAAAAAAAAGATGACTCGAATTCATTATACTTATAAGATGTTTTAACCAGATTTTGACAATTTTTTTTATGTCTCGAACTCATTTTACTTATTACCCATCTTAATCTGAACAAAACTTAAAATTTTTTTTTATAATGACCTAAACCTATTTGGCTTACATCCCATTATAACTCGAACGTGTTTTAACATATCAAAGTCCTCGATCGTTAGCACGAAAATATAAAATATTAAAAAAATAATTGAAACTCATTTTGCTAAGCATTATAACTTGAACCAAATCTACTATGTTAGTCATAGTTATTTGGGAGTATTTTGAAACCATCATAAACGACCAAAGATTTAATGTCCACCTATAACCAAAATTGATACTTTTTTTAAATGACATGAATTCATTTTGCATATAATTGTTTTTGACGCAAACAAAAACCATTTTTTTTAAATGGCTCGAACTCATTACGCTTATAACATGTTTGACTAAAACCAGAATTGACATTTTTTTAAATGACTCAAACTCATTTTATTTATTACTTGTTTTGATCTGAACAAAATTCTAAACATTTTTTATAATGACCTAAATTCATTTAGCTTACATCCAGTTAAAATTCGTATTCGTTTTGACCTGTCAAAGTCCTCAATCGTTAACCCGAAACAATAAAAGTATATATTATTTAAATGATCAAACTCATTTTGACTTAAACCATAACTGATACTTTATTTTTAAATGACACGAAATCATTTTGGTTATAACATATGCATCAATATTCTTACACTTGAATGTCGACAAAAATAAACACCTCGTGATTGTATGTTTGAAATTTATTAAAACGTATTATATTCAAAGATATAAATAAAAAAACAATGAAAAAGAATATAGATGATTATATGGGTAAACTTAAGGGGATGGAAAAGTAATTATTAATTAAATTTACAAAAGTTGAGTATAGTTGAAGGGTTAAATTTAAAATTATATTTTAGGTTCATAATTGCATATTTGAGTTGTACTCTTATGCTTAATTGACTTGTACATTATAATAAACACCTTAAAATAAAACAAAATTTACATTGAAACGTCAACAAAAATAAGCATGTTGCAATGGTAAGTTCGTTTTTGTTTAAAACACAATATATTAAAAGATATTGAAGAAATAAACATTTTAAATAAATTTATCAATTAAATGGGTAAAGATAGAGGGTTTATGTGTAACTACTTTATAAATTAATAAAATTGTATTGAAGTTGAAGGATCATTTTTGTAACTATATTTTAAAGTAAACAAATTCTAAACGTTCAAGATGTCAAAGTTACAATATTATCCTTAAATTTTAAAAAATTTTATGCATTGATGATTGTATATTATGCAATAGTGATTGTACTTTTTAAAATTTAAGAGGTTCTTCACTCATGCTTTATATATAGTATAGATATAGATTATTAATATAATAATAATAATGATTATTATTATTATTATTATTATTATTATTATTATTTAAAAACAGATACCACCAACCACCACCACCATCTCCGGCCATCATCAGAAGCAGCAGCACCTTCTCCGGTCAATCTGGGACCCTAGAATCTCCATCCACAATTTCAGTTTTAAAATTTAAGTACAAAAGTAACAGAGGATAGTCAAGATCATAGGGCTTTGAATCGGTAAATGGAAACGACCAAATCGACAATAAACTTACTTTCGAATGGTGCGGGACTCGATCGCCGATGAGCTTGGCCGGAAAGCTTGTGGCGGCGAACAAAATTTGATATCAGGGTACAAATGAGGTGTGTCGTAGAAAAGCTTGTGGAGCGTCAGTATACAGGATCGAGTATGGTTTCTGAGTATTCCTTACTTCCGCTTGATTAATTGTCGCAATAATAATACGTTTGAAGGTTATTTCATATCGTTCGCTTTCAGGTTTTGAGTCAAGAGGTGTAGTTGTTTGATCGATATCGGGTCTTGATTCGAGCGTTTAAAGCTTGCCGGAGTTGCGGGACGGTGGCCGGATATGGTTTCGGACTTTCGGAAAGACAAGGTCAGGGAAAAATGGCAGACACAACATTTTGTATTGAACCCCCTTAGATTTGTTAATCATTCATCTTAGCCCCTTAACTTTGTAAAACATTAAAACGTTCCATAATATAAAATAAAGTAAAAAGACAATGTTGCCCTTAATTTAACGGTTAAAATTAACATAGTTAGCGATTTGGACAACATTGGCAACAATTTGGAAACCTCAAGGGTCCAGATGCAAAAAGACGAAAATCGCAAACACAATCAAACCTCAAGAGCGATTTTGACACATTACTCTATAACTTTTTATTGTTTCTTAGGTTATATGTTATATGTATCCATCGAACTTTAAATTTGATGTAATTTGTATCAAGTTACAAATATCTTTCATTCAATTATAAATTTATAATTTCTCAAAAAAGGCTTCGTAAAGGTTTCAGTTTACACACTCAATTCTAATCCACCTTGATTTTTCTATTTATTAATTTTAATAAACATGTGTCAATAATTCATGCACATAAATACCAAAATCAAATAATTTTCTTTTCATTAATTCTTGATTAGAAAGATAATTAGTCATCCACCTCCTAACAGCAGTAACCTAATTTAGCCTTTCTATAATATTCTTTAAACCAGAAAATACATAAATACATTCCAATCTATGTAAAAGTATCTATTAAAGAGGAAAAATATACGAAACTAAGAGGAAAAAAAAACACGAGTACAAAAAAGGTTTGTAGCTATGATACTAAAATGTTAAAATGTGTCCCTCTAAAGTGGTTAGAGTCCACATTTTATTAGAACTGTATTGTGTATATTTATGGGTGTGTGAATTTGACGTTCAAAAAAGTCTACATCATCTATAAATGTAATCATATATAGAGCGCAAGACAGAAATTCACGATACACTGATGTTAGAAAAACCTATAAAATTTATGAAAATGAACATTAATCTATATTACATTATAATACATATAGACAACCTTTCGTCTCTCACTTTTTATCTCATGAGACACTTGTATATTTAATGTTAGACTGAATGTTACCTTCAATTCTATTCATTACTTTGTCATTACCACATTCATTTGAATGCAACAGATGGATACTTTACCTTTTCCATCTACCGCTATTGAATCCTAGATACGTTTTGGTTGAAGCCTACTTTAAGATCTCATCTTCAGTTCCCAAATCACATCTACGGATTCTAGGGTTTGCCTCCATTAGTTCAGTTTCTTATATAAATGTTTTCCTTCGATGTATAAATGCATCGACCGAATTTCTATTGTATCCCGCTGCAACGCGCGGGCACTTCCACTAGTATTTATTTATACATATGGAAGTATCTCACACAACTTTTTTCTCTCTATTTATGAAACATTCAAACTATTTCCGTATATCTACTTAAGATACAAAAGTTAATTTAGTCACGTATGCAATTTTATAGACGTAAAACTGGCCTAGTGTCAAATAAATATATTCAAACCTTATTATTCCCTTGTTTTCTGACTTTCTCAATGAACCAATATATATATATATATCCATTCAAATATATTATTGCAAAAATGGCCAATATCCAAGATTGGTGCACATGGAGAGGAGGTATAAAGAGGACCCTATTGGGTAAATTTTGACAGCACAGACTGGATCACATTTTTGGTCAATAACTTAATCATTTTGAGAGCTTCATCTTAGTTGTATGTTTGTGGATCTGATCTTGATATATGAGCCACCACCTCCCCACCCTCACCCACCCCAACACACACACATGGTGTGTGTGATTTTGGTTGTATATATAAATAAAACGAGGATGAAACTATTCTTGTTTTATTGTAATGTTTGATGAATACGTATCCAGCAACATTAAAGATAAGTTGTATGGCATTAAATGGTGGTCTTTCCCAAAACACTCTTTAGTTTGTTCGGGATGAGATTTGTGCTTTAATATCTATAGCCAGGGGCGGATATATAGTGTAACGAACGCGTTCACGGGAACCCATTGAATTTCAAAATTTATCTATACTATATAATAAATAAAGTTTTTTAACGTCACATGTTATTATCAAAGTGTTTCTTACAAAATTTTCCCTCATCCTTTCCATATTAAATACATCTCTCTTTCATATTAATAGTTTCGTGTTTCATTTTTTCTTTTAAATCTTTCATTTTCTTTATTTAATAATTTTTTCTTGATTTAAAAATTTAAATACCAGCATAAATATGATTGTTTACTAAATTACAGGTTTTTTATTTCAAATCCTTAAAAGGCAAATTCACCATTGATGTATTCTCAGTGTTTATTTTAATTTAAACGAGTGGGTTTCTTTAACTGGTTAAAGTATTAAACATGGTTGTTGTCAAAACAATTTATGACTAGAATGAGTTTCGGTCACGGGTTGGTTTAAAAAGTAACCATTTACAACTTCTTTTTTTTAATTGATTATTTAATCAACTTATAATTTATGTTAAGTTCATCATCTTAAAAAATCACAAAAATATAAACACTAGACTACATGTGTTGGTTTTCAGATGGATAAGACAACTTTTTATCTTTGGAATACAAATGTTAAATATTAGCACGCTATTAATCAGATGACAAATTATCTTTGTATATTAACTAGAAAATTTGTCTATACAATGAAACTAAACTACATATGAAGATACAATATGATAACCATGCTATAGAAGCCGGAATCATATCCAGAAGTAATATTGAAACACATACTTTTATTCTTAAAATAAATCCTACACCTTTAGATAAAATAATTAATTTTAAAGAATAAAATTTTCACTTTATTTTTATTTTACAATGAAGATTAATAAAAGATAAGGTCAAACATTATAGTAGTTGGTTTGTTTTTAGACAATTTATTATAGCTTATAATTAGTTATGTGTTACACTATCTAGAGTTAACACAATGTGAAACTACTAAGTTTTGATATAAAAAGTAAAGTTACAAATAAAATTACAAATATTGTGACGCACAAAAACGTCCTAAAATGCTATTTTATAGGACCTTTCATTAATAGGACCAACGAGAAAATCGTTTCATGTAAAGGGATCGTAATAAGTCTCGGAACTCAAAAATTGTCCTGATATCCCAAATAAGATTATGAAATCAATTTTATGGTCGCATAAAATATCCATTAACAACCTAAAAAGCGTTTCAATAAAAACATATTAGGACACTTTACAATGTTTTAACATGTGCTTACCTACCTTTAATCTTTTGATACACATACAAGCGTCCTTAAAAATTAATTTATAAGACGCGTATGGTGTAACATTATTGGTACTTTAGTACCAAGAAAAAAGTCATAATATCTCAAATAAGATTATGAAACCAATTTTATAGTCGCATAATATATTCATTAACCATCCAAAAAACGTCCCAATAAAAACATATTATAACACTTTTATAACATTTTGACATGTGCTTACCTAATCACTAGTATAAAAAAAAAGTGAGCAAATATGACGTTTTTCAATCAAATATGACAGCAAATCAACCGCCTTAAAAGACAAATAAAAACATAGCTAGAACATAAAAAGTGAGCAAATAAACAACATATCCAAATAATGAACCATTTTAAAAATAGCTAGAACAGCTAAAGCATCCATCTTGACCATTAGTCTAAATTATTCATTTTCTAACATACATATTATTAAAGTATTCAGTTTAACACAAATGAAAACAATCATCCAAAAATCTTCATGACTTCGTGCAACCACCTTTATCAGTCACAAATCTTCAATAGCATTTTGACCATTTAGTATTGTAGCCTTTTTTTTTCAATTTCCTAATCCACCTGCATACATGTTCGAATCTATATTCTTAACTAGTATCTCGACCCCCCACGTTGCGGGGGGTTATGAAACCAAAGCTATGAAGAACGAATGTGATGAGACAATACAAAAATAAACATGAAGTCAACTCGAGGTTCATGCTAGTATCTTGGATGCAAAATACATTGCTACGCCAATAACTGACTGTCGCCGAGTCCATTTACGGGACCATTTTCTATTGCGATGGCGAGTTGTTATGCTTTGTGCACTTGGTTGGCTCAGTTAAATTGTTTATGTTGTTTATGATAATCATCCATTGATCTAACATAGTGCCATATTTTTGCAGTGGGTGGATATGATTTCAGTTTCACAAATTGAAAGTGAAAAACTTTTAAAACAATATTCTTGCAAATATGTTTTAAGTCTTTAATAACATAAAATACTTTTGCAATTCCTGACCTAAAAGGAAAGCCATATGGAAGCTTAGGTAATTGAGGTTGATTACATGTGCAGTCCATTAGTCCATTTACATAAACAATTTTGCAGTCCATTTACATGTCAAAACACCCAACTCATCTGTCAATAAAAAGTTTAAAATTGACCCGATTACACCCCAGTATCAACTACTGCAACTTTGTATATATTAAAAAGACAACTTTCTAATGCATTAACTTTTGTATATATTAGAACCGACCCGAGTAACTACTGCAACTTTTTATATACACTAAAAAGACAAATTATTTATGCATTAACTGTGAAGTAAAACAAACCTATAAACAAAACTCAAAACACAAATTCAAAGAAATATATAAACAAAATAAAAAAAACGAAGCCAAACAAAACGTGACCTTAATTACTTGAGGCTCAGATCGTTGTTATGGCTGCAACATTGGTTGCCTCGCCAAGCAGCGAAGCGTCATCATAGCCTATTCTCTAGATTCAAGCGACAAACCAACTTAAAGCATCAACCAACAATTTCAACATATAATCCGAATTGAAAACCCAAATGTGGAATCGGTTCTAAAATATTATCACATCACAAAGAAAAACAGATCGAATCACAGTGTTGAAAACCATTCCCGAGCAGACTAAACCTTATAAGAAGTAATTCAGGTTTTTGAGTTATAGCTTTTATCCCCTCAACTCAAGTAAGTTGGTTGCATAAAACACATTTCTTGATCATAAACAGGCTGCATATTCAGAAAATAAACCCCTTTTTTTTCGCTAACCAAACACACCAAAATTCTTGTTGTCTCGTAAAGCAAACACTCTCAAGAGATTAGACACAATCCGGCGTGGTCAAAGCAAAGAGTCAAACGATCATCATAGCACCAAGAAAACAAACAGAATCACATAAAGACCAGACAACAAACTCATAAGCGCAGGTGTTTCAACAATCGTTGTATCGATGTAGTGAACACAATCCACATACTCTTAACAATGGAGTACACTTTACTTTACCTTAAGAAGTCAAACCAAACACATTAGCACAACTAAATTATAAACACCTGATACAAAAAAATATAAAGAAAAATTTAGTAATCAACAATTTACCATCCAACAGTAACTTAAGCTTCACATTGTTTGAATAACTCTAACCAAAAACCACTTGCAACATCTCAATCAAAAAAGGGGAAAACGATTTTAGGTTCAATTTAAGGAAAATTAACAATTGAAATTGATCAAAGAAGAAACATGGAACTATACCGACACCGCCAAGGGTTCGAAAACGGAACCCGGTTACTTCCGCCAACACGATACACCTCAATTCTAGGTTTAACCTGCATATGTGGCCAAATATACTTTTTAAAAACCAAATAGTGATAACAAATGCATCTCAAAGTTTAGATGGCATTAAAAGATATGCAATTGCAGGTTTATATAATGTAAAAAAAATTGTATATATACATGCACCTAAACGGCTTAACATACAATATGTTAGTTCAGAGCATAAAAAAATGAATGATCAAGCCATAACCTAGAAACCAAACCATATTATGTTTACATATAATATTGTGATTGCAGAAAGACATAAATATGTGAATATGTATGAATTAATAATAAAGAGCCAAGCTCGAGCTTTTATAAAGAAAGCTCAAAATGAGCCAAGCTCGAGATCGGCTCATTGATGCTTCTAATGAATGTGAGTTTCGATATCAGAGTTCTTGATGAACACTAAATTCCTTACAACAATTTTCTTGCTTAAGCTCGTTGTTAAAGACTAAATCTAATAACCTGGTGCAAAAAATCAAGCTCCGAACATGAAAATTAAAGGCTTTACAAGAGGCATTATTAACCAACACTCTAGATGTATGAAATTTATGTTGGGTCTTTTGAAACAAATGGTAGTATGTTTTCCCAAACAGAGAACAAAAAGCTACAATTTTAAAGGCTTGCCTTGGCTTACAAGACATTAAAGGAAAGACAATTATGTAACTGACGTGTATAAAGACAGAAACGCAAGAACTTACTTAACGAACGATATCAGATCAAATGACGGAGACCAGCATCGCGAATGGGCAGCGGGAAGTAGTTAGAGGATGAAACGAATTCTATAAATCCGTGGATGGGATCTAGCGATTGGAGTCGAGCAACGGTGGTTCGTCGGCCTTTGTGATGAATATATTTTGAGATGCGTACTGAAAGGTCGATTTGGGGGAGGTAAGATAGGATTAATTGTGTTTCGAGGTTTTGATGAAATGTGGGTTAAGTAGGGGTTTTTATGATTGGGAATAAACCAGTTTTTGTAAACTTCAAACAAATTAAAATAATAATTTTAGATGTGAATAAAACTTAAGTTATAATTAGAACTCATATGTATAGTTTATAAAATTACTAGTTTTTATCCCTTGTATTACGGGACTTGTTTTATATTATTTGTTTTTAATATTTATTAATTTTTGAATTTTATTTTTTTATTGTATTTTTGTTAATAATATACTACTTGTTTGATGATAAATTGTTTCACAAATAAATGAAATTTTATAACCCGTTTTAAAAGTTATATGTGTTTGATTAGACTCAAGACCCGGTTATTTTTTTATTATAAAATTGATTTTTTAATTATAAATAATATATATATATATATTTTTTAAATAAATCAGATATTAATTTTTAGTAGATCCCTACCTTATAAGACTTTTATATCAAATATTTGGTAAGATTAGTTTTTAATTTAATTAGATGTTATAATCCATTTAAGAAATATTTGGGTTTGATAACACCCATACCTGTGAATTCGGGTAAAATGAATGAGAGACCTCAATTTAAAAATCAAGCAATCTGTTGACTCCAAAAAAAGAGGGAGCGACCACATCGCGACACGTAAGATTTTTATGGTTTCGTTTATATATATTATAGATAACAAATGTGAAAAACATAAAACTTTTGATTTTGTTACGCAAGCTTTTAAAATGAAGGTTTATTATTAAGTTTATTCTGTTGTAAACTAAATAATGAACACCATTAGTTAGGAGCTAGGCAGATTTAGGGATTCTCATGGGTGTCGTCGTCACCATTGAATCTTAATGTTTTATGTATATTTATACGTATACAATTCAATCTCGTTCAACCCTCAATAGATTTTAAACTAGTTTTTTAAAAAAATAGCACTGACTCGTCAAAAGAGTTTAAAGAGTGAATATATAAAGAGTTTCCCGCATAAGACAACTTACTTCTTAGACCACCCACAACGCAAGTTGCACATTTATAGGGGCACCTTGTTTGCGGGACAAACACAAATGTCTTGTGTTAAGAGTATAGATGCACTTTGGGGGTATGTTCTTGGCTACATGCGGTATTACAACGAACTTGACCGATAACAACCGAATTCACGTCGACTGGCTACCGTAACGCCTGGGTATTACTGACCAAATAGATGTCGCTTTATAAATGTTATTTTTTGTATTACAATTTATACGAGTGTTGTTAATATTCTGAGCGATTCACTAATTTATTTTGAGTTTAATGTCGGTAGAGATACGATCGAATTCGTGCCTGTGATCATATGTTGTACGTTTGCCGATACTGTATTGAGCGTTAACGATTTTTTATTTGAGTTTTGGTGTTGTCACAAACTTAACAAATACCCCAATCGAATTCACTTCATCATGTGGTCGTAATGCGACTAGTATCGTTACCTAGTTAAATACAAATTAAATAGTTTAGATATACTACGAGACACTAAAGTATTTTATTATAAAAATGACAAAACCAATTAAAATGAAACGAGATAACTATTTAAAATTAAATTTAGTATATTAATCGTCGTCTAACGCGTTGCCCCTATGGCTTGGTGTGTATTTCTCTTGCATGGCATGCCAGGTTCGATTCCCCTCAAGCCTATTGTTGTTTGAGTATTATTTTTTCATGGGTATATATAACTAAAGACCAAAAAAAAAGCGCAAATTAAGTCATTGAGCCGTTTAAGGGGCTGTTTAGTTCATTCAGATCTGCAACAACAATAAGTCTCAATGATTCAGACATAATTTTAACCATTCAGATGTTCTTCTGTCAGCAACAACAATAAGTCTTAATGATTCAGACCTAATTTTAACCATTCAGATGTTTTTTCAGATGTTTTTCTGTTTGAAACCAAACAGTCTGAAGTTTGAATGAATTAGCTGTTTATATCTAAATGGTTCCATTCAGATGTAAACAAACAACCCTAAGATGGACTATCAATCCCTTAATTAATTCGTAACAACTGAATGCATTTTCAGCCTCAAATACATTACTTCCACATTAAAGACTAAAAACCACTTGTTATACATTTGTACCATTTTTCATTATGAATCAGGGACTGAAATTCAGTCGCCTATAATAATTTTATAAAACTATATATTGTCTAAACATATTTGTGACTAGAAATCAGTCTCAAAAAGGTGTCAAAATATTAGAGACTGATTATCGGTCACTAAAATCAGTCTTCAATATTATTAGTAACTGATAAATCAGTCCCAAATGGTATGTATTCGAGACTGATATATCAGTCCCTAATAGTTTAGTCTCTAATAGTCACTATTTTTGTAGTGCTATTACAGTATATAATAATAATACAACAATGATTAAGCGTCTTATAAAGTTTAAAGTTATAAAACTCAAGTGTCAAGTGTCACAATAAGTTATGCTACAATGAATTCTAGCGAATAAGCATATTATAAAACTGATGTTTTATAACTCATATATCAAGTTTCTTATTACGATGTATTACAATAACACTTAAATGGTTAAACGTCATGTAAAGGTTAAAATTATAAGACCCAAGTGTCAAGTGTCATATTAAGTTATATTATAATAAAACTCTAGCGAATAAGCGTCCTATAAAACATATGTTTTATGACTACAATATCAAGTGTCCTATTACGGTGTATTATAATAACACGACAATGATTAAGCATCCTATAAAGGTTAAAGTTATAAGACTTAAGTGTCAAGTGTCATGCTAAATTATGTTATAATAAAACTCTAGCGAATAAGCGTCCTATAAACCAGATGTTTTATGACTAAAATATAAAATGTCTTATAGCAGTGTATTATAATAACACCACAATGATTATGCATCTTTTAAAGGTTAAAGTTATATGACTATGACTATAGTGTATAATGTCCTATTAAGTTATGTTCTTATATGACTTCGACTAGAAAGGGTCCTATAATACCGAACATTTATGACTTAACTACAAAGTGTCCTATTAAATTATGTTATAATAAGACCTCAAGTGATAAAGTGTCTTATTACATTACCACATAATGGGACACCCACAACTACATGTCTTATAGATTACTTTATTAGGATATACATTGTAAGTGTCTTATTAAGTTATATGATAATACGACCCTAAAGAATCATCCATCCTATTAAATAACTTTTTACGACACCGGTTCTGTAGCGTATATTGTAAAAAGACCCCAAATGTTCATTTGTCCTATTAAATAGATTTTAGGACCCTATTTTACAAGCGTCCCTCACAAAAGGTCCTAAAAAGCCATTTTTGTTGTAGTGATATTTTGAGATTTATGAATTTTGTAACAACTTTTTAATTCCCATATTATGTATTGTGTAATTTATTCTACCAAATAATATATCTTTATATTTGTTGAACATATTTTTTTTCATATTTTACGTTGTATTATTATTTAAATAAATTCATTTATTCTAACCCGTGTACTACACGGGTAGCTAACCTAGTATAAAATATAGTTATAATTTATGAAAGTGAACCCATATATATTATAAGATTGAACCCATATACAATCTACAACTCTGGTTTGATAGTAACACTGCTTTAAGTTCTGCAAACCCTGGGTTCGAATCTTTGGAGCATCGTTTTGATTTTTTTTCCTCAGCCAAGTTAGGGTTTTTTACCTATTTACCCCACATCGACAATTACACAAACAAAACATCATAATAGTTCAAACTTCAAACCCTAACAGCCTACCATCTATCAAGCTTTCAAACTCCGACAGTCCACCTTCGCACCCCGCCGGCCGCCTCTCTTTCTGTCGTGACAGACCAACGTCCTCTACTCTCCTCAATCTATCATAGTCTCCATCTCTCCTTCACTTTAGTCTTCAGGTAAGGTATATTTTGATGTTTTGCTTCAATTATTTTTGTTTATTTATTGAAATTACAATTAGAAAGAATGATATTGTTGAAGTTTGGTAATTGAATTAGAAAATTAGTGATGCTTAAATTTGATTTCTAGGCATTATGAATATTTAAATATATTCTCAATAGAACCATCAAACATTCAATCATAATCTTCAAGTAGTAAATAACCCTCAAGAATATATTTGAATGATCTTCCGTGGAATCCTTCGGAAAGGAAACCAATTTCATCTTATCATCCAAGTCAAAAAGATGAAATTAGACGAACTTATTTGCTTAGAGGTCCATGTCAACCAACAGAGCATGAGTTTCCACAAATTAGACGTTTTATGACGATGTTTGTTTTTTGTTAATTTATCATAGTTATGTTATGTTATTAACCTTACCCAACGCAAACCGTTGAACCGACCCAAACCTTCAAATCGAACCGGAATTTTTGTGGTTGGTCGTATAAAATTAGAGCATTTAAAAACCATGAACCTATTAAAAAAAATTCATGGATCCATCACTATGTGTAGCAACATCATTTATCAGTACTTATACACTAGCATAGTTAATTAAGGCATCTATATAAATTGATTATTACGTTCATTTAAGGAGAATGCTTTTCTTTGAAAGGCAAGGATGGAGATAATCATTTACACTCATTTTAAACGGTAAAAGTTTAATATATATGATTTACATAAACTTAAATGAGAAACGGGATTTTTAGGCATGCAATTACTGGATTTTGTCAATAAAATTTGAAAAAAACATGTGTCTAGACTAACTAAATTCAATATTAAAGACATAAGATATGAATTATAATAAAAGTTATAATTTTTGAGGGTTCTTTGGAAACCTCTGCATTAGTAAGTACTGGATTAGTAGATATTTGAACGGTTAAGAGACTTTAAGCTAACTCTTGAAGTTTGAAGACAAAAAGACACACAGAAAATAATAATCTTGATATATTTTGAGATGTATTTTACATAGGAAAAATGTAGAATATAAATAGATGCTCCTTTAAGCATGAATAAGGAAATACAATAAAATAATAAAAGGTTGAAAATCCTATATTTATGAGATTGCAACAGTCTTTAATTTCCTTAATTTTCTTGATTTCTTTATTGTCATAATCTTCCAAAATAAGAGATGATGTCATATTGATCTTATAATCTTCTATTTTCTAACACTTGTGCTGAAGTTGAGTAGTAGGATCTTCGATGCTCAACTTGTCTAAACAATTGTTGAAGATTCTTCCGTTGACAGCTTTTGTTAAGATATCTGCTAATTGGTCTTCTGATCGAACAAAGGGTTGCTCTATAATTCCAGCTTTGAGTATTTCTTTGATGATATTTCTATCGACCTCCAAAATGCTTTGTGCGATCATGTTGAACGGGATATGTGAAATTTGTATTGCAACTTTGTTATCACACATGATCTTATTGGCTTTAGTTTGGGGAAAGCCGATCTCAGTCATAAGTCTACGTATCCACAATATCTCTGCGATGCCTCGTGCAATCCCTCGGAATTCAGCTTCAGCACCGGATAACGGTACCACCTTTTGTTTCTTGCTTCTCCATGTAACCAGATTTCCACCGACTAGTGTAAAGTATCTTGATGTTGATATTCGACCATCTTCGTCTCATGCATAGTCTGAATCAGTGTACAACTAGATCTTCAAATGCTTATTTGGTTGAAAAAGGACCCCATGTCCCGTTGTTCCTTTGAGGTATCTAATAATTCTCCATACTGCTTCCATGTGAGTTACTTGAGGTTGATGCATAAATTTATTGACCACCCCAACCGCATATGCAATATCTGGACGAGTATGTGAGAGGTATATCAGTTTACCCACCAGCCATTGGTAAATTTCTTTGTTTGCCAATTCTGATTCTTCTCCCATTCGGAGTTTGTGGTTTACCATCATCGGAGTGTCAACAGGCTTGCAATCGATCATCCCTATCTCGGCTAGAAGGTCAAGAACGTATTTTTTCTGGCATATAAAAATCCCTTGCTTAGACCTTAGTACCTTAATTCCAAGAAAATACTTAAGTCTTCCTAAGCCCTTCATCTCGAACTCCATGAACAAATTTGTTTTCAAGTTCTTCATTTCTTCCTCATTGTTTTCTCTAATGATCATGTCATCAGCATATATAATTAAACAAGAACAAGTTTACCTCTTTGTTTAAGGAATAACATATGATCGATGTTGCTTTGTCGAAATCCATATTTTCTCATTGCTATAGTGAATCTTCCAAACCATGCTTGAGGATATTGTTTAATCCCATAGATGGATTTCTTCAACCGACATACTTCTTTTGTCTTGAAGGTTTTCGTGAATCCTGGTGGAGCTTCCATATACACTTCTTCTTTTAACTCTCCATGTAGGAAGGCGTTCTTAACATCAAATTGATGAAGAGACCATCCTTCATTTGAAGCGATCGAAATAAGTACTCAGATTGTATTAATCTTGGCTACCGGAGAGAGCGTCTATGAGTAGTCAATCCCATACGTTTGGGTATAGCCCTTAGCTACTATCGTGCTTTATATCTTTCAATGGTTCCATCTGGTTTATGTTTAATTGTAAAGAACCAACGACATCCTACTAGTTTCTTTCCTGAAGGCAGGTCATACTTTTCCCATGTGTCATTCTTCATTAATGCTTTCATCTCTTCATCTATTGCATCCTTCCAGTTCTTTGATTTTAGGGCTTGTTCCATGGAAGTTGGAATTTGTTCAGCGTATAGAGAAGAATTAAATGCTTGAGCTTCTTTGTATACGTTTCCTTCAGCTATGTTTGCAATGGGATATTTAGATGCCTTCGATTGTTTTTATGGAGAGTATCGTTTAGGTGTGATTCCTCTATTGACTCTTGGTGGAAGGACATATCTCTCAGTTGTTTCTTCTTCTATTGTTGCTTCTTGTATTAGCTCACCCTGCTCTTCTTGCACGATTGTCTCTTGCATAGGATCACCATGTTATTCTTGCACTGCTTGTTCTATTGTTATCTCATGGTTATTAAATATATCATTATTATCTTCATGAGAATTACTTACCTCAAACATCAAGTCGGTACGATTTTGGTTAGGTACACTGAGTGTTGGTCCACTAGATTGTTGGGAAGCCTGTGACTCATTTTGGATACTGTGATTGACTTCTTCTGATGATGAAGCCCATTTTGGAATCCATTTTAGCCAACTCAGTGTGTCATTGTTCATTTTCTCCCCCCTGAACATTATGTTGGGATATATAAAAGTATTCGGTTTCAAGGAAATCACAGTTCATGGTGGTATACATATGATTTCTTTTTGGGTTATAACACCGATATCCTTTTTGGTTGACCCCGTAACCTAAAAAGACGCATTTTTCGGCACATGGGTCGAGTTTGGTTCGATTTATTTTAGGTATGTGGACAAAGACTGAGCACCCAAATATTCGTGGTTGCAATGTGAGAGCAGACAACAGTTTGGTAATTTCTGAAAGAGCTTGTAAGGGGGCTTTTAGGTCAAGCGCTTTTGTTGATAACCGACTAATAAGATAAGTAGCATTAGCCAAGGCTTCGAGCCAAAAAGTCTTAGGTACTTGGGATTCAATTAGAAGGTCTCGAGTTGTTTCTAAAAGAATACTGTTTTTCCATTCGACAGTGCCATTTTGTTCAGGCGTATGAGAGCACGACGTTTGATGAATTATCCATTTTTCTTGACAAAATTGTTTAATTGAGTCGTTTATAAACTCGCTCCCATTATCGAATCGAAGTGTTTGTATGTTGATTGTGTTTGTATCATAGTATAAAACATAGTAAATTTATCAAAAACCTCATATTTTTTCTTTAGAAAGTAAATCCATACCATACGAGTGCAATCATCAACAAAGAGTACGAAGAAACGAAAGTCCCCCCCCCCCCCAATAACTTCCGCTGGACCCCATACATCCGAATGGATAAGTGAAATAGGTAACTTCACTCTAGTGTTATTTGGTTTAAAGGTATGTCTATGACTTTTAGCCAAAACACAAGTTTCACAATTTAATGGTTCACTGAAAGAAAATAATTTTGGAAATAAAAGGTGTAAATAACCGAAGGAGGGATGTCCCAATATTCTATGCCACAACCAAGCTTCTCTATTTGTAGTTCTATACGCCAACATCACAGTACCATGTTGAGTCACTTCTTCCACATAGTACAATCCTTGACGTTCAGTGCCACGCCCAATAATCGCTCCTGTCCTGAAGTCATGTAGGATACAGAATGTGGGATGCAATAATACTGAAAAATTTAAATCTTTTGTCACATGGCTAATAGACAATAGTTTATGTGACAATGACGGGACATAAAGACAATTTGAAAGTTTTAATGTCGAGTTGATTTCAACAGTTCTTCCTCCCTTCACTGGAACTATTCCCCCATTGGCGGTGTTAATATGAATAATTTTAGTTTGCGATATCGAAACAATGTCTATTATTCAAAAGTCATGGTGTCGGTAGCACCACAGTCAAATATCCAATGTTTATCAAGATTATCACAAATTTTAGCCATATTTACTTGTCCAATTGGCTCTAAAGTTTGCTTATTGGTTCTAGATTCCCCTACATTTTTATTTTGGTTATTGTAATAAATAATAGATTCTTTAAGGTTGGTATTTGTTAAAACTTGGTTAGTTTCAAAAATTTTGAACACCTTTTCATTCCTGTTTGATTATTTGATTCTTGCAGGGGGGTTATTTAATAAATCTAGAACTAACAGACAAAAAAAAAATTAGGATTAATAAGAGAGGGGTTTGAGAAAACTTTCCCAAACCCGTTATCTCCATCACCGGTGTGCCCTAAATCACAATCGCCGCTCACATCGGCTGATGCGTGTGTGCTGCGTGGCTTGTTTAATTGTAATGTATGATGGGATGCTTTTGCACAAAATCGTGTTTTAAATTTATAAAAGTGATTTCTACAAAGACTAAACATACACAAAATAGGCAAGTGTACCTATCGTTTATGTAGAATAGTATTGGTAAGAACCAAGTATCGATCTGTGGACACAAATGTTTCTAATAATAAATCGTTGTTTTATTTTAATCGGAGGTTTTAATCATTTTGGGGTTAATTTTTGAACTTTTTATAAAATGTAAATACTTATATATAATATATAGGTGACCAAGATGAGATATTCTAAACAAGTTGTTCAATTATGCGAAGGTTACCATCTAAGATCAAGAACCCACTCCATTTTAGCATTGATAATTGATATATAAACATGTGGTAGACTTGACGTAGTAATATATGATAGATAACTCCTTAAGCCTTAAGTGAGCATCTTAGGCACGAAGGAGGTAGCATGCGCATTTTAAAGTCCATCATTTCTTAATGTCATGCCACCTCAATAATGTTAATTTAAGTTGGCAAGTAGCTTCGTAAAGTAGAAAGATTAGGATTGACTTCGATTTCTCAAATACCAATTCTAACAACTTCGGGTGGTTGTAGTTAACTCACACAACCTCCCCTTGGTTGATTTATGTAGGTTATAATTACACATTTCATTAATATATGACTTCTTTAACTAATTTGATATCCTAAGAAAAGCCATTTTCAGATACCAAGGTTTAGAGAAATACATCATAACTTATATCTCATCATTTCTAAGTACAATATGCTTCGATAATGTATCAAAGTATTTCTATTTTTCAAGAACATGAATCGATCATGAACAATTGCCAATGGTATTGACAATCACCAACTTTGAATTAGTGATTTAAGATGGAGAAACATTTCTCATCAAAAGATAATTGTAATATAACCATGTACTTTACTAGACTAACCCACATGTTTTATATAATCATCAAGCAAAACAAAGCTTCTTCATATATATTAGATGGTGAATGGAGTTTAGCTCATAATGAGCATTATTATGAACATTAGGATGGATGATAATAACAAACACATGATTAAACTAGAACAATCTAACCAAATGTGGATGAATCTTCCTTCTTAATGATGATGGTTGATGGATGATGATGATGGTTGATGGTGATGACCTCCAAGCCTTCAAAATCTTCACTAGATCTTCAATGTGAGTGTTAGTGTGTGTTTTTATAAGTGAAAACCGGATAGAACTCTCTTCAAGGCACACCAAATGAGTGCAACATGAGCCACTATTTATAGGAAATCTAGAGAGAAAGGCACGGCCCCGTGTCCACGTAGGCACGCCCCCGTGCTTTTTAGTGACATGTGCTGAATTTATTTTGTCTTTTCTGGTAGATGTCCACGGCCCCGTGTCCACGTAGGCACGGCCCCGTGCTTTTGTTCCCAGTTTTTGTCTTTTCTGGTAGACGTCCAGGGCCCCGTGTCCACGTAGGAACGGCCCCGTGCTTTTGTTCTCAGTTTTTGTTGTTTCTTGTAGATTGTTGTCTTTTATGGTTCCAGAAGCATAGGGGCGTGTTTATTTGCTTTTCTTGTGTTTTCTTCTATTTTTCTTCGTCTTTTCGCTTGTTTCTTCGTTTGGGGCTTGGTTTCACATGAAATTGCATTTTATTATGATAAGTAGTCTTTTATGCTATGTTATTTGATAGAAATTGCAGTTTTTAGAGATTATTTGATGCCGAAAAGATGTATAATTTTATGTAAATCAAACATCCCCACACTTGAACATTGCTTGTCCTCAAGCAATCTATTTATAAACATTCTCTAAAAACAACAAACTTGGATTATAGCCATCCCTTAAGCAAGCTCTAAGAAAATGAAAACAAAATAACCAATCTTAATTCGTGTTTGTGACAAAAATATTTTTTTTGTCTTTATGAACTTCCGTTTATGCAAAATGTCATGTTCTCGCAATGTTCACTCACACTCGGTTTATTATCTGGTCATACCTGTGATGTATGTATGTGAACACTCTTAGTCATTATGCAACCTGTGATAAATAGGCTTGTAACAAGTTCAAATCTCCACCTTTGTGAAGGGTTGCATAGATCAGAAGGTAATATGGTTTGGTTTTGTGTGAGTTGGAACTTTTGGTATTTTGTAGTGGATAAAGGTTCTCGGTTGAGGATGGTAAATACAACTTTTCTGATTATCGAGGATTCTGGGATGTATTCGATGGTTAGCTTTTCTTCCCGATGATGATTTTTTTTATAGACCTAGTGACTCTTTTAAGGTCAGATCGTCAAGACCAGTTTTGTCGAGGATGTGGATCAGTTCTTCCTCAATCCTGTTTTGAACATAACTTCCAACTCTAGTGGATCGTTCGGCTTTGAGCCTAATAGTATTCATGCTGAGACTGAGTTTGACTTTTTCTACATCTTCCTTCATGGGACCAGTTTCCGCAACCTAAGCATCGTGCGTATCTTTTTGCTCTTCTCTTCATTGCGTTTTTGGAAATTCCACAGAATGGTGGCTTTTGTTCGTCTTGGCGCCACTTTTTCCTCACCTTATTGCTAAAGAGAAAGATTCTCTTCCTAAGTTCTGAAGGCAACCTAGGTTTTGTGAAATGTATACAGCAAAGGAAATTGAAATCGAAAGAATGCATTTCTAGTTCTTTAGGGTCTGCCGGTAAATGTAACATCCCGAAATTTGCAAGAATAACATTTTATATATTATTTATTTATGAAGTGAAAGATTACTTGAGTTAGTAGAGAAGTAATAAAATAACAAAGATGGTTCAAGTAGGCTAATTAGTTGGAATTAATTATGGACCAATAAGGAAAGATGGGCCTTAGGTCCATGGGCTTAAGGGAGTATAAATACCCCTTAAACCCTAATCCTTTCCATTATTATCTATCTCTACACCATAGCCTACATCCTAGAAAAACACACACAACACCATCTTATAACCCGAACCAAGATCCGAAGGCGAAAACCCGAGCTTGTTGGTGCTGGAACGTCGTGACGGACCAAAACAACATCATGGCTTAATCGTGTTCATAGTTCGACTCGTTTTAAGGTACGTTTATAGCTCGAACTTGTTCGTTTAAGTCCGGATTTAGTCTAGAAATCATAGATCTGTTTTAGTATTGTAAAAACGAATCCAATGAAGCTAAACTTACTGAAATTGATTTCAGTTTGATAGGCTAATTGTTAGTATGAAGACCCGTAACATATATACATAAATTGAACCCTGTAAACCCGATGTTTTGAACAATTGAGTGGTTAGGGTTTGTAGGCGCTGCTTAGACGATTCCAATGATACCTAAATCATGATTTTTGGTTAAGAAATGAAGGTTTAATCGCAGATCTAATATAGTTTGACTGTTGGGTGTTCTTGACGATTTTGACTTTGACCCTAAGTCAAAGTCTGGATAAGAACAGAGATGATTCGTTATGATTGACCAATTCGTTATGCATTCATAACGAATGGGACCCAATTCGTGAGACTTGATAACGAATGAGCTCTTAAGTTCGTTATCTATCCATTCGTTATATAAGATAACGAATCTGGTAATTTGTTATATGCTCATTCTCTATGCTAAGGTAATGAATCAGATGATGTTCAGACAACGAATTAGCATAACGAATCAAGTAACGAATCAGGTGATTCGTTACTTGCCAATTCGTTATGTGAGGATAACGAACTTGACGGCGAATCAAGTTATGATGAGATAACGAACCAGAATAGCGAATTAGACCACGAATCAGGCTTAATTTGTTATAAAGATTTAGTTAGCGAATTTAATAATAATTTAATTTTCTAATGGAAAATGTGTTAAGACAATTTATGTAAATAAAATTTTTCCAAGCTGAACTGGTAACTCGACCCCAGCCAGGGGCTCTGCCCCTTGGACCCTGCTAGGGGCTGCCGCCCCTAGAACCCCGCTGTCAGGGGCACTGCCCCTGAACCCCCGTTCGTTGAGGGTTATAATTAGACAAGGAACACGTTATGGGTAGTAATAGTTAATTGATACGCATAATTGTTATACAGCTAGCCGTGCACAGCCAAAGAAAGGAGTAACCATTAACGGAAGAAGTAACCGAGTTCAGGTGAATTTCTAGACCCATTTCCTTGTTATGTTTTCGGGGCTGTGTGCATACTCGATGTGATTAGTTAATACACTTACCTTAAGTGGTAAGTGTATGTTATGTATGATATGTGTGATAGATAGGAATGACTACTTGTTGGTACGTGAACGATCTTCGGATATTGCACGTATCGTTAAGAAAGATGATTATAGTTGTACGTATGGTATGGAGAAGCAAGTGTATGAACAGTATGCGGGTCCTATGTCTGATATAGTAAGTTAGGATGGCAAATCCCTCTAACTTCTATTGGATATAGACCCAGGAAGTGATAGTGTAGAAAAGGTATGCGGATTTTATTAGTGATCCTTATATGGAAATTTAATAATAAAGTTTATGTTCCTTACATGGATATTAAATAGTAGCGTAGATATAATGTTCCTTCTATGGAAAGTATATAGGATGTTCCTTCCATGGATAGTATATTGTTCCTTCTATGGATAACATTGTGTTCCTTCTATGGATAGTATATTGTTCCTTATATGGATAGCATCGTGTTCCTTCTATGGATAGTAAATTGTTCCTTCTATGGATAGCATCGTGTTCCTTCTATAGATAATATATAGGGCGTTCCTCCTATGGATAATATATAGAGTGTTCCTTCTATGGATAATATATATAGATTGTTCCTTTTGTGGAAAACATATACAGTACGAGTAGTAGTACTGATTTCCCTTATTTGATATTATGTGATGTTCCTCTTATGGATAATTATACAGGGTTACAATATTAATACGTGTCTTCGGATACGTGTAGAGATGCATGAGAATGAATTGTATGTTGCCTGATTAACTAGAACTCACTCAGCGTAGCTGACTTTTAGTATGCACGCAGGTACATATGTTGATTGAGAGGGCATGAGGATGACACATGGCATGGATTGAATGGCTGGCATCTAAAGATGGAAGAAAAGTGACGATTTAAATATGATTTTTGTAATATGGTTTTAAAGAAAGATTAGATGTTTTGTGTGAACGGTTAAAGTTCTATATTCCGCGAAAGTTTTAATTAACTCTGATTGTAAAACTATGTGAATGAGTAAATCCAACGACCAGATGTGAGGCACCGGGAACAGGGCCTTACAGTAAAAGACCAGTGTTGTATTTTACATGTGAGAGGGATAAAGTGGTATGGTAAGGTTTTTGGTTTTGTGATTTGAAGAATGGTTTGATGGGATAGTGACAAATTACCTTCTTCCTTATACAACGCTTCGTGCGGTCTTGAAATAAATAATTGCGACAAGTTCTAAATCATACGAAACATATGACTCACTCAAAGCTTCCGAAAGAATATTTATATGGCATGAGGATTATCTTACTGTAACGGAGGAATTGGGTATAAACGCCATATTTTGCATAAATTTCTTTCCAATGTTACAAAAATTCTTTTTACTTTTGGTTATTTGAATAGTAATTGGTTATTTGTGAAAAAATTTTCTTGGATTTCTCTTCGGGTTTTATAAAAATAATCTTTATTTGCTGCAAAAATATTTGTTGATTAGAGATTTTTTTATAATTATTTGAACAAACGATTGGTCAAGTAATTCCCCTCCCCACACTTGAATCTCACATTGTCCTCAATGTGCTTAGATTCATGAATGATAAAAATTCTAATTAAATATAGTGGGTTAAATTGGAGAGGTACTTCCCTACGGGCTAACGAAATTTCGACAGAGGGTCCCCTGTTTATTGTCTGTTTTCCTGTTTTTGTACTTGTATAATATAAAACTGCAAACAACCACAAACAACCAAGCATAATCTGCTGAAAATTAGGTATGGAATCATCCATACCTTGCCCTAATGGGATAAATAAGTACCTACCATAATGTCTTTGGCACATATGGCCATAAGTATCCAACCAAACAAACGACTGAAAGTAAATTGTTTAAACAGACATAATAATAATAAAAGTGTTTATGAAACGACTACCAACCCGTGCCCGTGCCCGACCTACCAGTGCCGCTAGTCATCAATTACCCGTGTCCGGGTCAAAAGGTCCCCACTGCCTGTCCATGCGATAGCCCAACCGATCAATCTCTCGCCTCGTCTCTGCATATTCGGCTGCTCACTGTGCATCTGATGCAGCCATCTGCTCTGTAATCCTGTTAAATGAGGCGGTAGTGTTAGCTGAGAATTGATCAATGAGTCCATATATACCCTCGAAAGAGTATCGACTGTCGTGTGACGAGCTGGGGCCGGCTCTTGATGTAGATGGGCCTCCTCGCTGATGATAGGTGCGGCGGCGGTACTGTCTGGCTGGTGATCCTCTCCTCTCGTGCACATCCTGAAGCATCATTTCTGTAGGGTCTTCTGGGTCCCAAACGTGATTGTTTATGTCGCAAAATCTCCATACAGTTGGGTTCCACCCGATTTGCTGAATCATCTGCATGCTTTCACAATAGACAAGGTTGAGGGCTATCGGATCTGCGCTTCGGGTTCCTTCTATGTCTGCATTGTAGGCTTTGTAAAGGTTGTAGATCCACGGGCCACCAAAAATCGAGGTATTTCCTTTGGCAGCTGCATTTGTTGTGAACAGCTTACAGAATAACATAGTGATGTTGCAATGCATGTCATTTTTCATGCAGTACAGTGTCCAAAGATCCCTCAAGTTAACAACCCCTTCACTTTGGCCTCGGGCCGTGGCAGTGTGACTGAGCAGACGGTGAATGCATCTCATGAGCGGGTCGCGTAGTTCTGTGCTTTTTGAGACGCTTTCATTGCATTCTTCAGTACCATAACTCAGTTGTTCCCAAGCCACTGATCTTGTGTTTCCTACTTCAGCTTCGTCATCAGCATCTTCATCTGCAAAGTTTGTTTTGGCATTAAACCATATATCTGAGTCAGTTTCCTCGGTTGTGTGAATTCCCAAATCAATCCCTAGTTGGGTGATAGAAGTTGTACGCCATTCACCCCCACATCTAAACTCAATTGCATCCTCATCCCACATATCAAATTTCTTTTTCTTTATATTGAAAGATGCCAAGAATTCCTTTGTTAGTTCTATCACTGCCTCCCCTGTTTGCTCAAAGACTCTCTTCAACGGCCCAATCACAAATGTGTTGTATCGGTCCCATTGGTTAACTTGGCCCAGTGTGTCTTGGCAAGCATAGAAACTTGGTTCTGGTTGTCGTCTGTTTAGGTAGCTCAGTCTTGCATTGGCCTGTCGGTATTTTGTCCTTCGTCTGCCAAAGACTAGGAATGCATGAATGTCGTCTCCATACTCGGCAATCTGCAATTTATACTCAATTTAATCAAAATTCAACAAAAATTTTCAATTTGCTGGAACAGAGAGCAAAGCACGACGGCGTGCTTTCATAAGCACGGTACCGTGCTTTTGCTACTGTTTCAGTTTCCTTTGATTTTGACTTTTGGTTGACCACGATTCGTGTTGTTTTGGGCACGGCTCGTGTTTTTAATACTGATTTCTACCCTATTCAGATTTGAATCTTCGTTTCTAACCGGTTATAACTATTGGGTTTATAAGTTTGTTGGGTATTTATCTCAACATCCCAAACCCGAATTGTTTCTTTCAATTAAACCTTAACAATCAAACTTTCAACAATCTATTCATCATATACTAGTAGAATAACCCATTTTGTTTTCGGGTTTAGACCCGATTTGAGCGATTTTAGGGTTAAACTAAACCTAGAATGATGAACTTGAACAATATAATTGTTAAATTAACATACCTTAGGCTTGGAATTGAAGATTTTATGAAGGAATTAGTGAAATAAGGGTTGGAAAGTGGTTTATCGTCCAGAAAATGAAGTGGTTGTTAGGGTTAATGGTCTGGAAAGTTATTTATTAATTTAAAACTCGTAACTGCACTGGGGCCAAAAGCACGGCGCCGTGCTTTTGGAAGCACGGTACCATGTTGCATAATGCAGACAATATTTCTTTTGATTTTGCTTATTTGTCGAGCTGGTTCGTTTTTAACTGATTTTTGTTGATGGTTAGTTTAAGATAGTAATTAAAAGTCCTAAATTTCATTAAAACATAAAACATAAAGGCATAATTAAACATAGAGGAAATGAAAAGTACAACAAAAACTCTTGATCCTAATAAATAACACTAGCGGGAGCAACTTCAATACGAAACAAAGTCGGAACTTCAACGACCACCATTCCCGAACAGGTCTTGAATGTGTGGTGGTGCTTGTTTGGTTTCCAAGAGCTCAGAAAGCTTAGCGTCGAGCTTTGCGATTTCTCGGTTAAGAAAATTAAGCTTGGAAGCCACATCTTTGTGGTGGCCATCCACAACATGGAAGTTTTCGAACCTAAGCAGGTCGACTTTGTTGATTAGCTCGACTACCCGAGCTTCGGTTTGAATGTTTCTTTCAACTTGGTCTCTCATGAGGCATTGTAGCCTCATGACCTCCTCCTCAAGGTATGAGGTGTATTCATGTTGCTTGCCCTTCCTCACTGGCCTCCATTCAACCTTCTTGCTTTCCATTTCAGTAATGTTGTGTTTGGTGTGAATGGAATAGTGAGTTTATGCATGCATTATATAGAGACTGGAAAGTTGAACACGACCCCGTGCTAATGGAAGCACAGCCCCGTGCTGCTAGGGGTATAAATGTTTCTGAGTCAGAGAATTGTACGGAGTCAGCGAGTATCATGATAAAGATTCTAAGGTGACCACAGCCCCTTGCTTAGGGAAGCATGGCCCGTGCTTTTTGTCACGAGTAATTTTCTTGTAATTTACAGCAAGATGCGAGAGCTGGAATTCTAGGATGACGTTTAGTATGATAATTTAAGAGTTTGGTCATCTAAAAATTATTTTTCATTAAAATTAAAAGATCCTAAGACAAATACGGGATAAGCCCGGTTTTCCTAAAAATAAGAAAATGTTCGAGTTAAGCCCGAAATTCTAACACATTGTGCGTAATGCACTTGTTTAAACATTAAAACAGAAAATTAAGTTTGCTAGATGTCTCCGAAAGGTTCTCCTCCTCCGAATGGCCCCAGTGGTGGAAAGTACGTGAAGCCGAGAACTTGAAACTGGAGTTTTTCATTGACGTTTCGAAGTTCCATTTTCATATTTTCCACTGATTCGGTGAGTTGAATGAGGCGCATCTCAACGAGGACATTCATTCCGGTGAGTTCTTTGACGAGTTCCAGAAGTTTCAAGAGAAGCTCGGTTTGGGAAACATGGCGGGCATCGTTTCTCGGGTGTCGAGAAACAGGGATTGTTTCACTCATCTCAGTTGGCATGTTGAATTTTCAGAGATTATTGGATTGGTTTTGGTTGGTGCAAGGAATGCAATGACACAAGGTGCCTTTTATAGCCAACCAGAAACCTAAACACGCCCCCGTGCTTTTGGAAGCACGGTCCGTGTTTTTGTTCTGACAATTCTGTTACAAGCCAGTCTGACTGAGATTTTTGCAGCGAAGATTCCGGTCCGTAATTTTTGGCACGGGACCGTGCTTTAGGAAGCACACCCCCGTGTTTTTGATTTTTAGTTGAATTTTTTTTTTGTAATATTTACAAGGCCTAGTTTGTGAAGGTCTTGGCCAGACCTTGTTTCCTTGATTTCCTATTCAGGTGGTTGGAGGGTTAATACCTCCAGAATTTCTTCAAATGGTCCATCGATGTATGGCTTTAATCGATGCCCATTTTCTTTGAACTTTTGGCCATTTGAATTTGAGATCTCAACTTTTCCATAGTTAAAGACTGATTCAACTATGTATGGACCTGTCCATCGAGATTTCAATTTCCCTGGGAAAAGACGTAAACGTGCGTTGTATAACAGTACCCGATCGCCTACTTGGAATTTCTTGTTTCCTTTTAATGGGCGTCGTGCAAGCGTTTAGTCTTTTCCTTGTAGGACCAGAAATTTTCATAGGCTAATGTTCTTAGTTCCTCGAGCTCATGAATTTGATCTTCTCGGTTTATGCTGGCGGATTTTAGATCAAAGTTCACTGCTTGGAGAGCCTAGTAGGCTTTGTGTTTTAGCTCTACGGGTAGATGACATGTCTTCCCATAAACGAGTTTGAATGGTGTTGTTCCTTTGGGGGTTTTGTAAGCTGTCCTGAGGGCCCAAAAAGCGTCATCTAACTTATCTGCCCAATTGTTGGTACATGATGTCAGCAGTTCAGTATCGAGTGTCTGTAATAGTGTTAGTTGGTTTTGTTATGAGTTGATTAATGTGTTTCACAAGTTCGCTCATCATAGGCGAACTTGTGGTTTAAGCGAAGTTACTGACAACTTCGCCTAACATGTTAGGCGAAGTTGTCGTATGATATATATGTTTAGCTGCGGCTAGGTTTGCAATGAGTTCAGTACGTGTAATCGGTGATTGACATCACGTGTTATTAGCTGCAATACAACGTGTTCTTTGTTTATTGTAACGTGTGTTTGCTTGTGTTTAACGTATATCGATTCTACGCTCGTATCGTCTTACGTAGGGATTCCGCACCTACGTAGAACGAGATATTTCCGTGTAGATCCGGCTGGGAACCTACACCAATTTTTGCGATTCATTCCTATAGTTCTTTCTAAAATCCTTTTTATTCCTCGATTTGAGAATTCCAATTGCCCGCTAGTCTGGGGTGATATGGTGTTCCCAGTCGGTGGTGAACCCCATATCGTGCCAAGACTTTATCCATTAAACGTATTACAGAAGTGAGTACCTTTGTCACTGATTAGGGCTTTTGGAGTACCGAATCGTGAAAATAACCTTTTTAGAAATCTTACAACTACTCGAGCATCGTTAGTGGGAAGAGCTTGTGCCTCTACCCATTTAGACACGTAGTCGACTGCTACAAGGATGTATTTATTTCCGAATGATTTAGGAAATGGGCCCATGAAATCTATTCCCCATACATCAAAGATTTCATAAATTTGAATGCCCTTTTGAGCCATCTCAGTTTTGGATGAGATGTTCCCGACTCTTTGACAAGCATCACATGCTTGGATCAAAGCATGTGTATCTTTGTATATGGTGGGCCAGAAGAATCCTGCATCAAACACTTTCCTGACCGTAGTGGCGGTACTGTGGTGCCCACCGGTTGGTCCTTCATGGCATTGTTTGAGATTATCTAAGGCTTCCTTCCCTGCCACACACCTACGGATAACCTGATCGGCTCCTATCCTAAACAAATATGGGTCTTCCCAGAATTAGAATTTGAGGTCAGAGAAGAATTTCTTCCGTTGTTGATGAGTAATCCCCTTTCTTAGGATTCTACAGGCTAGGTAGTTTGCAAAGTCGGCGTACCAGGGACTTTCGTCTTTCTCCTCTATGACCGCTTGGATGTGCATGAGAATTTCATATGGGAAATTATCATTGATAATTTCCTTGTGAAATTCTTCTGAAGCTGAGCATTCTAGGCGTGAGAGGTGGTCTACGGCGACATTTTCTACTACCTTTTTATCCTTGACGTCTATGTTGAATTCTTAGAGTAGTAGGATCCATCGGATGAGTCTGGGTTTTGCATCTTGTTTGTTGAAGAGTTATCTTATGGCGACATGATCAGTGTAATCTATGGTTTTGGAAAGAACTAGGTATGATCTAAATTTTTCAAAGGCAAAAACTACTGCTGGTAACTCTTTCTCTGTTGTGGTGTAATTTTCTTGTGCATCATTAAGAGTTTTACTAGCATAGTAAATTGGGTGAAAGTGTTTTTCTTTGCGTTGTCCGAGTACGGCTCCAACTGCAAAGTCACTTGCATCGCACATGATTTCGAATGGAATGGTCCAATCGGGTATAGTCATGATTGGTGCGTTGACAAGTTTTTCCTTTAATATGTTGAATGATTCAACACATTCTTCAGAGAAGACGAATGGTGCGTCTTTCTCCAGAAGTTTGGTCATAGGTCTAGCAAGTTTGGAGAAGTCGTTTATGAAACGACAATAAAACCATGCGTGACCTAGAAAACTTCTAATGGCTTTTACTGATGTTGGGTGCGGAAGTTTGGATATAGTTTCTAGTTTTGCTCGATCGACCTCTAATCCCTTTTGAGAAATCTTGTGACCAAGAACAATGCCTTCCTTGATCATAAAGTGACATTTTTCTCAGTTGAGCACTAGATTTACTTCTTCACACTTGGCTAACATCTTGTCTAGGTTTTTCAGACAATGATCGAAGGAGTCTCCAAAGACTGAGAAGTCGTCCATGAACACTTCCATAGAATGTTCGATCATTTCATGAAAGATAGCCACCATACATCTTCGGAAGGTGGCTGGGACATTACATAGTCCAAATGGCATTCTTTGGAAGGCGAAGGTGCCATACGGACATGTAAAAGTTGTTTTCTCCTGATCCTCAGGAGCGATGGGAATCTGGAAATAGCCGGAGAATCCATCAAGAAAACAGTAGAATATTTTTCCAGATAATCGTTCAAGCATTTGATCGATGAAAGGAAGGGGAAAATGATCTTTTCTTGTGGCGTCATTAAGCTTCCGGTAGTCAATGCAAACTCGCAGCCTGTGATGGTTCTCATTGGTATTAGCTCGTCCTTCTCGTTCATTACGACCGTCATGCCTCCTTTCTTAGGCACTACTTGAACTGGATTGACCCAATGTGAATCTGAGATTGGGTAGATTAACTCGGCATCAAGTAGTTTGATTACCTCTTTGTTCACCACATCTTGCATGTTGAGATTGAGACGTCTTTGATGTTGGACCACGGGTTTGTATTCTTCCTCCATGAGAATTTTGTGAGTACAAAAGGAGGGACTTATGCCTTTGATATCCATGATCTTCCATGCGATAGCCTTCTTATGGTTTTTGAGAACCTTAAGAAGTTCGTCTTTCTCTTATTTAGAAAGGTGAGATGAAATAATTACTGGAAGTTGAGAGTCTTTTTCTAGAAAGGCGTATTCGAGATGGTTTGGTATTTCTTTTAACTCTAAGGGATGGTGGTTCTTCAATTGATGGTTTTGATTTTTCATTACATTCAATGATCTCATATACTACTTCTGATGTATCCTGATAGTTATTGATAGTATTGAGATTATCATTTTCTAAAATTGGTTTGGTAATAGTGTCAGTTAAGATTTGTGTTTCTAATGAGGTATTAATGGAAGATTTCCGCACATAGCAACTCACGATAGAATCGATGACGTCGACACAATATAATGTGTCATCGTGATGTTGCAAATATTACATAGATTTTCCTATGTCAAAAGTGATTGCCTCGTCATTGACCCTGAGAGTGAGTTTGCCGGTGCAAACATCAATAATAGCCTTTGCGGTGGCTAAAAAGGGTCTTCCTAAAATCAGAGGTACACTTTTGTCTTCCTCCATGTCTAGAATCACAAAATCTACTAGGAAAACAAAATTTTCAGTTTTGACAAGCATGTTTTCAACAATGCCACAAGGATATTTAACAGATCGGTCAGCTAACTGAATGGTCATGCAGGTGGGCTTTGGTTCTCCTATCCCTAGTTTTGCAAAAACCGCCTAAGGCATTAAATTAATACTAGCTCCTAGGTCAGCCAGGGCATTGCTAACAGACAAATTTCCTATGAGACAAGGGATAGTAAAGCTCCCTGGCGTTTTGTTGGTAGCTTGCTTTGGAGAACTGCTGAGCATTCTTCGCTTAAGGTGACATGCAAAAGTTCCTCCAGCTTCCTTTTGCTCGTCAGCACTTCTTTAAGAAACTTGGCGTATTTAGGCATTTGAGCAAGGCTTCGACAAAAGGAATGTTGATATGGAGTTGTTTGAGGAGTTATAGAAACTTCCCGTACTGAGCTTCCAATCGTTCCTGCTTCAGTATTACAGGGTATGAAATAGGTGGAACATAAGTTCGGACAGGCTCCTTGGGTTGTACGGTGCCTGTTGGGGTCAGTCTTTCCTGCGTTTCATCAGGAGATTCCTTTTCCGTAACTGGTCCTGAATTTGGTGAGGCAACGGTGGTCGTACCGCTTCTAAGTGTAACAACGTTAGCTGTCGCATTCGGGTTGGTGATTGTGTTTCTTGAAAGAGTGCCAGGTGGTCTTTCAGATAATTGTCGAGCAATTTGTCCGATTTGAGTTTCTAGATTCTTTAATGATGCTTGTTGACTTTTTAGGTCGGCTTCATGTTTCAATAATACTCCGTTGATATCAACAGCTCTTGAGTCGGCCTTCTTCTCTGCTTCATTTGTTTTGGTCATGAGTTGGATTAACATTTCCTCGATCTTTGAGTAGCTTGGGTTTTGATGACTACTGGAACTTTGATCTTGAAATTGGGGTTTAGGCTGGAAGGATTGATTCATCGGTCTTTTTTCGAATCCGGGTAAGGGTTTATTATTACCTCCGTCTTTCCAACTGAAATTCGGGTGGTTCCTCCATCCTGGATTGTAGTTATTGTTGAAGGTGTTTTTCTGTCGAGCGATGAAATCGACTTCTTCCATGGCCATGATGACTTGTTTGCAGTCATTTGCTTTATGATTTCCTCCACAAGTGTCACAGGTGAGCCTGGTTTTTGATAGCTCGGCTTGAAGTTGTTCGAATTTTTTTAGAAAGGGCTTCAAGCTGTGCTGTGACAAGAGTGTTAGAGTCGACGTGGTGTATTTCTTTATGGGTAGGTGTAGATCTTGGTGGGTTGTAAGCGAAACTCTTCTTTGCGGCTTTCTCCAGGTCTTCAAATGCTTCGTTAGGTGATTTAGATCCCTGGTCTCCACCAGCGATTTGGTCAATAGCCTGTTTGTTTTGACTGGATTGTGCGTCAAAGAAAGTTTGTACTTGCAACCATACGCTCAGTCCATGGTGTGGGCATCTTCTCAGAAGACTTTTGTATCTCTCCCATGCTGCGTGTAACGATTCATCATCATCGGTCTTGAATCCGGTAATGCTGGCTCGGTATTTGGCAGTTTTATCGGGCGGAAAGTATTTGAGGAGAAACTGTTCAACCATCTGGTCCCAAGTGGTGATGGAACCAGAGGAGATAGATTCTAGGGCTTGACCCCTTAGAGAGAAAGGAAAGAGTTTAAGTTTGATTTGATCATCTAAATAGTTTTGAATTTTAAAGGTTCCGCAGATTCGTAAGAATCGAGATATATGAGAAAGAGGGTCTTCGTCAAGGAGACTATGAAATTGAATTGAATTTTCTACCATATGAATGGTACTTGATTTGATTTCAAAATTTTTGGTGATATCGGGTGGAGCCACTCCATTGCCGTAGCCTTCGAGAGTTGGCTTGGCATATTGGCTCATGTTTGTCACATTGTTCTGGGCCGCCATCATTTCTTCGGTTTGATTTTCTCCTGATGCGGTGGCTTCTACTGACTCGTCTTTGATTGCTTCGGCGGTTTGTGTACCCCGTTTACGAGTTCGTCGACGAAAGAGTCGTTCCGGTTCAGAAATTGGAGAAACAAGTTCAGGCTCGAAAGTAGAGGACATACATGGGACTAAATTAAAATGAACACTAAAGTAAAAGTTAGCTAAAGTTAAACTAAAAGTTAGTCTAAGTTAAACTACGAGTTACACTAAGCTATTTTAAACTAAACTATGGTCTAAATTAATTAAGCTAAAGTAAAGTAAGGTAATTAAAGGTTAAAATTAGGGTAGCCGTAAAATTATATATTTTTAAAATTTAGTAAAATAAATAAAGATAAAATAAAATAAAAGTTAAAAATTTGTACAATTATAGACAATGATTAAATTAAAACTTGGATCGTTCTTAGAAACCTACCGTGTCCCTGGCAACGGCGCCAAAAACTTATTGCGTGTGTGTTGCGTGGCTTGTTTAATTGTAATGGATGATGGGATGTTTTTGCACAAGATCGTGTTTTAAATTTATAAAAGTGATTTCTACAAAGACTAAACACACACAAAATAGGCAAGTGTACCTATCGTATATGTAGAATAGTATTGGTAAGAACCAAGAATCGATCCGTGGACAAATGTTTCTAATAATAAATCGTTGTTTTATTTTAATCGGAGGTTTTAATCATTTTGGGGTTAATTTTTGAACTTTTTATAAAATATAAATACTTATATATAATATACAGGTGACCAAGATGAGAGATTCTAAACAAGTTGTTCAATTATGCGAAGGTTACCATCTAAGATCAAGAATTCACTCCATTTTAGCATTGATAATTGATATGTAAACATGTGGTAGACTTGCCGTAGCAATATGTGATAGATAACTCCTTAAGCCATAAGTGAGCATCTTTGGCACGAAGGAGGTAGCATGCGCATTTTAAAGTCCATCCTTTCTTAATGTCATGCCACCTCAATAATGTCAATTTGAGTTGGCAAGTAGCTTCGTAAAGTAGAAAGATTAGGATTGACTTCGATTTCACCCCTTGGTTGATTTATGTAGGTTATAATTACACATTCCATTAACATATGACTTCTTTAACTAATTTAATATCCTAAGCAAAGCCATTTTCGGATTACCAAGGTTTAGAGAAATACATCATAACTTATATCTCATCATTTCTAAGTACAATATAAGGATCCATGTTTCGATAATGTATCAAAGTATTTCTATTTTTCAAGAACATGAATCGATCATGAACGATTGCCAATGGGATTGGCAATCACCAACTTTGAATTAGTAATTTAAGATGGTGAAACATTTCTCATCAAAAGATAATTATAATATAACCATGTACTTTACTAGACTAACTCATATGTTTTAAATAATCATCAAGCAAAACAAAGCTTCTTCATAGATATTAGATGGTGAATGGAGTTTAGCTCATAATTAGCATTATTATGAACATTAGGATGGATGATAATAACAAACACATGATTAAACTAGAACAATTTAACCAAATGTGAATGAATCTTCCTTCTTAATGATGATGGTGGATGGATGATGATGATGACCTCCAAGCCTTCAAACTCTTCACTAGATCTTCAATGTGAGTGTTAGTGTGTGTTTTTATAAGTGAAAACCGGATAGAACTCTCTTCAAGGCACACCAAATGAGTGCAACATGAGCCACTATTTATAGGCAATCCGGAGAGAAAGGCACGACCCCGTGTCCACGTAGGCACGCCCCTGTGCTTTTTTGTGACATGTGCTGAATTTATTTTGTCTTTTCTGGTAGACGTCCACGGCCCCTGTGTCCACGTAGGCACGACCCCGTGCTTTTGTTCCCAGTTTTTGTCTTTTCTGGTAGACGTCCATGGCCCCGTGTCCACGTAGGCACGGCCCCGTGATTTTGTTCCCAGTTTTTGTCTTTTCTTGTAAATTTTTGTCTTTCCTGGTTCCAGAATCATGGGGGCGTGTTTCTTGAGGCATGGGGGCGTGTATCTTTGCTTTTCTTGGGTTTTCTTCTGTTTTTCATCGTCTTTTCGCTTGTTTCTTCGTTTGGGGCTTGGTTTCACCTGAAATTGCATTTTATTATGATAAGTAGTCTTTTATGCTATGTTATTTGATAGAAGTTGCCATTTTTAGAGATTATTTAATGCCGAAAAGATGTATAATTTTATGTACATCATCGGCCGATGCCATGCCTCCAAAACCGTTGCTCTGGTCACTGCTATTAGATTGGTTGCCACCGCCGCTGCCGGTAGTTTCAGAGCCACTCACAGTGGCAACAGTTTTTCCCTCATCCTTATTTCCCTTCTTATGATCGTCATTCCACTATTCCGGAAATCTGACGAGCTTGAAACATTGTTCTTTTGTGTGCTTTGAAATCCCACAGTGGCTGCACTTTAACCGATTCTTGTCAACCCGGACTGATGAACCTGTTAATTTTGAACCCAGGTCTGACCGGCCTCGTGATACGAGGCCAGTTCACTCGATCTCATATGTACCAGCAATGTTGTAAAAGTAGGTCAACACGGGCGAGTACTCCACGAGTACTCGCTACAAGGTATGGTGCCAATGGGAGTTTCTATTATTCCGCCTAGTTATTAAGGATCGATCAAAGGTGGTCGACTTCAGCCAGATCCACATCCAGTCGGTTAACTTGGATCGATTTTGACTTAAAAAATAAAACATACGTCATATATCTATAATATTAAAAAAAATATCATTTTTTTTAACTAATGATTAGAAAATTTTTGAATAACTTAGTATTTAAAAATGTATTTATCTTATTTATATAATTATTCACTTATTTTGTTATAAATATTAGTAAACTTCTAATATTTAACATATATATAATATCTAGAAATTAATTTTCTTTATAGTTATCATTTCCATGTACTCTACGAGTACACTCAACTCCTCAGTCAACCGCCTAGGGTCCGCCTAGCGACTTTTGCAACCATGTGTACCAGTGGTTGCTAGACCAGATGCTACACCTTGTTGCAATGTGGTATTACTTGAGATGGCTCCAAGAATACTTTGGTGAGCCATCTTTTTGCGTACGACAACATAAGCACCTTCAGCGGAGGGTAAGGGTTCCCACAGTAGGATTTCTCTTTTTATCAGATCGTATTGACGATCTAAAGCATTCAGAAACAGGAAGAGTTTTTGTTCAGCCCTGATGTTGTTGTAAATTGTGATATCGGTTGCACATGTCATAGGGTTCGGGTCCCTTCATTCGATTTCGCCGCAAATCCCTTGCATGATGATCCAGATATCCTCTAGAGGTGCACCATTTTGTTTAATTTCGTTGGCTTTGACGTGTAGATCAAAAGTTTGTAGTTTATCCTTCCCACCACTATACGTAATCATAAGAGCATCCCACAACGCTTTTGATGTGGGGAACTCGGTAAGGTTGCTAGCAAGGGAAGGCTCGATATTTTGAATGAGCCAAGAGAAGACCACTAGGTCATCTTGTTCCCACCGGTCATCCATTGGATCTGGTGGTTTTTCGGTTAAATGATTCAAGAGGCATTTGGATTTTCCTCCAATGGCAACTCGAATCATTCGAACCCAAAGAGCACAATTTTGACTATCAAGTTTGAGATTAATTTTTAAACTATCAGAAAGGTTTTGTTTTTGGTTATGGTTTGAGAATTGAGACTGTTTTTAATGAGATTTGCAATCTGTAATGACAAATCATTATCGGATAAACTGTTGTTTTCAGACATCGCATTGAGAAATAAACTGGATATGGGTTCTGGGATTTGGTTTTTTGAATGTTGTAGGTTAGAAGAAGAACAAAGGAGTTGACCCAAGGATCATTCACTCTGCTATGATACCATCTTGAAGTTTGAAGACAAAAGTATATACTATTAAATAATAGTGTTGATATATTTTGAGATGTATTTTATATAGGAAATGTGTACAAAATAAATAGATGCTCATTTAAGCATGAATAAGGAAATCCAATAAAATAATAAAAGGTTGGAAATCCTTTCTTTATGAGATTGCAACGGTCTTTAATTACCCTTATTTCTTTGTTGTCATAATCTTCCAAAATAAGAGATGATGTCATATTGATTTTATAATCTTCTATTTTCTAACACCAGCAAGTGATGATTCAGTGATGACGACGCCGACGTGATGGTGATTTGTGGTGGAGGAGGTGGTTGTGGGTTGGGAGGTAGTGCTTGAGTGGCTAGAGATATAAAGAGAAAATTTCCATACACCACCATTTTAAAACTTAATTGTTAAGAGATTTGTTGAGTGATTCGAAAGTATCATTCTGGTGAAATAAACACACTTACTATGCTAACTGATTCACATATAGCCTCTTAGTACAATCATTAATTGACAACAAAACAACCTATAAAATCTATCAAGTTGTTTCGTAAGAGTATAAGATATTTTAAGTTATTAAACAATAAAATGAAAATAATATACTTACAAATGGGCCAATGATGTCCATTTCCTAGGGCCAAGTAATTTAGACATCAAATAAAGAAGGTCTTATGTTTTAAGTTTTATTTATGAGTTTATGATAAAAACAAATACTCCCTCCGTCCCATTATAAGTGTCCTGGTTTGATTTTTCAAGTCTTTCTTGTTTAATTTTGACCGGCAATATTTTTGTTTGTGTTATATAATACTTGATATAAAATATATGAATGGAATGGTTTTTAAAGGTATTTTACATTGATATAATTTTCATAAAGTATTATATAACACGAACAAAAATATTTACGGTCAAAGTTGCAAAAGAAAGACTTGAAAAGTCAAAATATGACACCTATAATGGGACGGAGGGAGTAGCATGTTTATGGTTAGGCTAATGGTTTTCTCAACAATGATAGATTTCCTTCTGAGGGTGAAATTAAGATGATCGGGTGAGTTAATAACTCGTTAGTATCTAAATGATCGTTAATAAAAAGTTACAAATGGTGCAAGATTTTAAATAAAAAACTATGGGGTAAAATAGTAATGTTTGGCTCATGGAATTCCAGGGATTCGGAATCATACCATCCAGAATTATGTTTGGTTGGTTAAAAAATGAACTTAAATTTGAAAAAAATTCCAAAAAATCTACTTTGATTTCAACCTTTTCTAGTAGTGGGAATTCTAAATTTCCTTTTTCAATGTATGGATAACAACCTTGAATTATTTAGTCTGTTTGTGAAAATAGATAAATATAGGGGAATGTTAAAATACAAAGTACAATAAAATGAGAATGATGAGAATAAATTTAATTCATTAATCTTATATTTGGATGGTGGAGATTAATCTAAGAAAAAAATTGATGTGAAGGGCGTTAAGGTAATATTCTACTTAAGACGAGTTTCACTTTTCACATGCAAGAGACATGTTAATTCCTCCATTATTTTAAAACGTCCATAGATTTTTCATACGACAATTTTTTTTATAAAAAAAATCATCATAATAAGAAACGTTTTTTTTATATTTAATATGAATATCATATTGTTATATAAAACTAAAAAAATAATGGGTTTTTATATATTTTGTTATTTGATTGTTTATTGTGTTTTTTAATTAGGTTTTTCTATGCATTGTATTATAGATTTTGGTCATTGTGTTTTTCAATTGACACTTATATTAAAGATAAAAATTAAAAAATGATTACATCATTGTGTCTTTTTGTTCGTCATTGTGTCTTTGTGCTCAACATTTTTCTTTGTACTTATCATTTCGTATTAGTCATTCTGTAATACGTTCATTGTCTTTTGTTCGGAATTAACATGTGACATTCACTTAATTTTAGAAAAATAGTATTATGTTCATTGTGCATTACGTTCAAGTTATTGTGTAATATGTAGTTTCAATTGTGTTTTACGTTTCAGGTCATTGTGTTATATGTATTCACCATTGTGTCTTATATTTCAGGTTATTGTGTATATGTATTTCACCAATATGTTTTACGTTTCAGGTTATTGTGTAATATTTATTTATCATTGTGTTTTATGTATTAGATAATTTATTGGTATTTTTCTTTATATTTACATATATTATTACACAACAGCGTTATTTGTATTTAAAAAAAACACAATGACAAAAAAAACCTAATGTCAAACAGAAAGACACGATGACGAAAAAAGATACAGTGGTAAGCAAAAAAAACACAATGACATAATTTTTGTTTTAATTTGTATATAACAAAATTATACTCATATTAAAGATAAAAAAAACGCTTGTTATTATGGTGATTTTTTTTAAATATCAAGAAAAAGTTATAAACGTTTTAAAATGATTTTGAAATTAACATGTGACTTGCATGTGAAGAGAGAAAATATGTAATATTGCATTTATACTATTTTCCTTTGGTCCATACTAGAAAGATGTCAATTAATTATGATTTCTTACAATTCTTATTTTTGTTGTCAATTAATTATGATTTCTAACGATTCTTATTTTTGTTGGCATTTCTAGAAAAACCAATGTAGTTTTTATCTTTTTTTTTCACCATCTTTGATGAACACCAAATCAAATTATTGCGTCATTCTTTTACTTCAAATATTAGGAAAAAGAATATTGTCAAAGTACAATAGGGTAATTATGTATTTTTAATTTGTTTACTTTCGAATTCTTTTTATAAATTTACAACATGTTTATAATTTTGAAGGGAATGAATTCTAGTTACGTTGAAGCTATGGATCAGAGCCTTAAAGCTATCTATATTTGATACCATGTCACAAACACCGAGTCTTAATATAATATTCCAAAAAACACCAAGAATTCATACAACCTTCAATCTCAATACAAGATTGAAGAAAACTCAACAAATTAACAAATATCGAACAACCAGAAACTATTCATATCATCAACATGATTAACTAGAACATCTAGAATATTCCATAAACACACAAGAATTACTTGAGAACAAACAAAGCTAAAAACCCTAGTGACAGAAGGCAATCGCCAACGAGAGCAGACGTTCAAATAAAAATATCTTATTGAATGAAGCAGCTCATTCAGACGTTTAAATAAGACCTAGAAGCAAACTTGTAAGACCGAAACATCCAGCGACCAGCCGTGTCTGTTGGTGAGTAAAAAGGTCATGAGAGCAAAGGAAGATCACTATTCGGGTTATTTTAAGACTTCAAACACCAATTCAGCCCACGAGCCCACAAACTCAGCTTTAATTAGCCTATGAACACAACTTAAGATCTTCAGCCCACACGAGCATAAACAAGCCTATAGACTCAAGCCTATAGGTGATGTGCGTGGATTAGTAAAGTTATTTTCAATTATCACTTTTTTTATCAAGGTTTTAAATTTATAATAAATGATTTTTACCTTAGACTAAACGCACAGAATAAGGAAAGTGGACCTATAGCTTATGTAAGAACCAAGTATCCAACTCAAAGGACATGATTTTCACTACTCAAACTTTGCTACTGATTGACCGGTTTTTATGAAATATTGAGTAAACTAGGGTATAGCTCGTGTTACACACGGGTGGAAAAACATGTCAACAAACATAATAAATTTAATCAACAAATTCAAGCAACACTAAACTTCTTCAAACTTTCAGATCAAAACGTTAACCATTTACATTGTCTAGATATTAAAAGTTAAAAGTTACAATAAGTTAATGTACATCGAACAACCAAAAAACATCAATAAAAGACATAAACACGTTCTTTCATATTAAGCCACCATCAACTTCTTCAAACATTCTATCAAAAGAAATTCATTTTACTTCACCACCTGAAAATATAATAAAACAATAACATCCAAATTAAATATACCATAATAATATATTTAATAATGAGTAACAATTGAACATTAATAAAGTTGTTTTTATTAAATTGCTATTTTTATTAAAACAAAATAACATATAACAACAAACAAAGTAAAATGACAACATAAAACATCTTTCTAACTTAAACTATTAAACCAAAAAGATATATCAATAAAAACCTTTTTTTGGCCGTCATTTTATAATTAACAAATTTGATACTATTTCAAAACAACCCGTTTTGAAATATTTTCAAAATAGTTACAAAATATAAAAAAATTGGAATTAGTCAACTTCAAAAAATTATGAAATTGTTTTTGATTTTTGACCAATCTTGCAACAAAATTTTAAATCACTGACATTAATATTTTGTTAAATTTGCAAAACTTAAAAACGTTTTACAATAAATGAATTCTCAAATAACTTTGGAAATATTAAAAAATTTTATGTTGACTTTGAAAATAATTAAAGCTGAAAAAATATGACTAATTAATTTAGAAAATAATTACAAAAATGAAAATCAAATCGATTAATTTGAAAACTTTAAAAAATTATGGAAAGATTTTGAAATGAGTTTAAAATTATGGAGAGTATTAAAACCTTTAAAACTTTATTGAAAGATTGGTCAATTTCCGAATTTAAAATGAGTTTAAATATGTTACTTAAATTTGTAGTTTTAAGTTTAAATTTGGTCTTCCATGTAAAGATATAAATAATTTGAAATATCTTGATTCATGAGAATAATAATATTAATAAATTATGAAAAGTTGTCATGTTTAATAATATTCACTACTAAATCATATGTGCCGAATAATATTTATAAATGATGATAAAACGGTTATTTAATTTATGATATATTAAGTATTGATTATTAGAAATTATGTCAATTTGAATATTGTGTTCTAAAATAACGCGGTTATTATTTTAGTATTAATTAATAATTAATATTCACGTAATTTAAAGTAAGATTACATTACAATTATGGCAAGTATTTTTAGTTTGACAATCAGTTTTTTGAATATTAAAATGATAACTTATTCTAGTTAATGCCAAATGACAAAAATTAAAATCAAATATGTTCTAATTTTACTAAAATGAAAATCAAATCGGTTAATTTGAAAACTTAAAAAAATTATGAAAAGATTTTGAAATCAGTTTAAAATTATGGAGAGTATAAAACCTTTAAAACTTTGTTGAAATATTGGTAAAATTCCGAATTTAAAAGGAGTTTAAATATGTTAATTAAATTGTATTAAAACCATTAATACAATTTATTGAGTTTAACTATCCTTATTTGTTATTTAAACAAATAAGGATAGTCAAACTCAATGAATTGTATTAATGGGATACTTAAACCTTGTTGCAAGTAAGACTCGAAAATTTATTTAAGTTATAACTTATTCATTCGGTTTTTTTAACAAATAAGGAAAGTCAGAAGATATAAATTGTAATAATGGGATAATTAGGTTATTATATCGGTCAAACCACAAATTAAGGAATGAGTTTATAAAAATGAAAAAAATTAAAAATATAAAAAAGGGTTGTTCATTCGGTTTTTTTTTTAAAAAATAAGGAATGCCAAACTTTATAAAGTGCCATAATTGGATTTTAAATGTGTATAAATCTAAAAGTGTAAACTAATATGAATCGTCAAAAACGATTTAATATGAATGGTAAAAAACTATTTAATATGAGTTGTTAAATACTTAAATCGGTCGGAAATTTATTTAAGTTATAACTTATTCATTCGGTTTTTTAACAAATAAGGAAAGTCAAAAAAATATAAATTGTAATAACGGGATAATTAGTTTATTATTTTGGTCAAACCACAAATTAAGGAATGAGTTTATAAAAATGGAAAAAATTAAAAACATAAAAAAGGGTTGTTCATCCGGTTTTTTTAAAAAAATAAGGAATGTCAAACTCTATAAATTGTATTAATGAGATTCTTCAATGTGTATAAATATAAAAATGTAAACTAATATAAGATTGAAAATTATAATGCGCTTTTAAATTAGACGGAATATTTGTCATTTAATTGGAAGTTGACAAAAACAATAGAATAATAATTAAATTAATATAAGTAATTTAATGTATATTTTAATATTATAAATAAGGAATATACATGAATATTAAAAAAATATACATCAATATTTAAAAAATTAAAAAAATACATCTTATTAACTAATGTTCAATCCATGCATTTAGCTTATATGAGTCGGAACAATAACCTAAAATGATAAAGTCAAATATTAATAGTCATATTATGGAAGATTTTAATTAGAATTTTATAACCAGAAAATTTGAATGGTCTTACCGGAAAAACGAAATAGTGATAATGACGATGGTATCTCCGATTTTTATTTAGAAGGTAAATGAAATATTCCGTACATCAATCGGGACAATAACCTGAACTAATTAAGTTTTGTTATAACACTGATATTATGGTGAATTATAATTTATAACCGAAAAATTTAAATTGGCCTTACCGGAAAAAGAATAATGATAATGTCCATGGATGAAACTGATTTTTATTTGGAACCTAGAAGAACAACATGTAAAAGAAAAAAACAGGAAAAATATAAAACTTCAAATAAATATAAAACAACCAAGGTTATAAGTATAACACATGAACGGAAAAACTTACCGGAAAAACGTAAATACGTAGAAATATTAACTTCATCGCCGTTTTTGATTTAGAACCTAAACTGATTTAAAAAAATCTGTTAACAATGAAAATAAAGATAAAAAGGTTAGATCTACAATAACCGGAATAAAATATGATGTTGCTGGAAAAAGATATAACCTTGCTGGAAAATCATATAACATTGTTGGCCATTAGAGTATAATATATAACCTTACCGGAAAACGATTAATCTCGATCTACATTACCGGAATATATAAGATGGTGGATAGTAGAGTTAGTAAGCAGAGAGAGAGAGAGAGAGAGAGAGAAATTAAAATGATTTGGGTGGAAAATCTTAAGGTTTAAATATAGTGTGTGAGAGGATTTGACAATAATAGGAAATGAAATAGATGACTTGTTAATGATGTGGCATTGATGTGGAGAGGCTAGTTGAATGACATGTGGACAATTGATGTGAAGAAGCTAGTAGAAGGCCATGTGGACAATTGTATTGCTTTAATAGTATTTAAAGATTGTTGTTTTATTGGGTATCTTAAAAGTGAAGGTGAAACTAAAAGTAGATTAAAAAATCCAGTGTGATAATCATACAAGGGGTTCATTTTAAATTAAATTATTAATTTGGCTTGATAAATGTATGCTATAAGTGGTAATACGGGTCGAATGTAAATTTCCTTAATTTTTAGCATTAGAGTTTTAGCATGATATATGTATAAAGTTAAACTTATAATATAGTATAAATTTTTTTTATCTCCAAATTGTCTATGTTTTTAACTCACTAGCAATCATTCACTACTAGAAATTTGAGCAATTGCTACCAAAATTTGCTAAAAAAACTGGTAGCAAATTTAGCAACTGATTTAACAATTTTGTTACTGAAAAATGCCAATTACTTAATATGGTGGCTAAGCGGTTGAAGATTTTGCTATCGATGGCTAGGCGGTCAAAGTTTTGCAACTGGTGGCTAGACGGTTAGAGTCTTTTTTGCAACCGGTGGCTAGGCGATCAGAGTTTTTGCAACCGGTGGCTAGGCGGTCGGAGTTTTTGCAACCGTGGCGAGGCGGTCAGAGTTTTTTTTTGCAACCAGTGGCTAGGCGGTTAGAGATTTTGCAACCGGTTGCTAGGCGGCTGGAGATTTTGCAATCGCTATGCGGTCGGAGTTTTTATATAAAAAAGGGATTTGTTTATAAACAAATCACGTGACTCATGCAGACCACACTTTGAACAAATACTAGATTCAATAGTTATTAACACCTGCACTTTACATCGTGGGATCTTCAGATTGAGATGAAGGTGAGCGAAGTATTTGTTGAATTTGCATATAAACACCAACACTTAACAACGTACCTTCATCTACAACAGTTTGTTTGTTTATTTATGAGATTCTTAGCAATTTCTTTGTTTTTTCACTTATTTCAGTTGTGCACACCAGGTGTTTGATGAAATGTCCAAGTCATATTTTGAATCAGAGTGTATCCAAGAGATTCTTTGGCTTAAGTGCTAGAAATTTTCTTTGTTTTTCACTTATTTCAATCGTGCACACCAGGTGTTTGATGAAATGCCTAAGTAATATTTTGAATCAGAAAATGTTATGAAAGAAACCCAAATTAAAAATAATGTTTTTCAGTTCATTTAGGTAGAATTAGAAAATACCCTTGAAGTTTGTTTTCATCATTTGTAGGTCGGTTATGAATAAATTACCTCTCAAGATTTTTAATGATAATGACTGACTCAATATTTTGCTTTATTTGAAGACTTTTAGTAATTCTTGTTTTAGTCACAATAATTTTTGCAGTGTAATTGTTGAAGTTTTGAAGGTGGATAGTCTCCAAAAGCTTTGATTTGGAATGGCGTGGTACATTGATCGAAAGTGGATGTATGAAAGGACTAATAGTGATGGATTTCTTAATTCTGAATACTATGACAAGGTGGATTTGTTTTTGGACTTTGCATTTTCTAATGATGTTGTTGATACGAGGGTGAATATGTATGGTGAGACCATACATGAAATAAAATGTCTTTGTTATAAATGCCAAAATATAAGTTATAGAGACAGAGCCATTGTTTAAAAACACTTGTATAAGGATGGTTTCGTGCTTCATTATAAAACATGGAGTGAACATGGTGGAAATTCCATTCGTGACATTGAACAATCTTCTACTGCATGGAAGTTGATGATAATGATGACGGATACAAACACATGATGTTAGATAACATGTATGCACGTGGTTATACTTCAAGAACTTTGAAAGAAATGCACATAATCCATATGCCAAAAAATTCTATGACATGTTATAAGCAGCTAATGAACCTCTATGGGAGAGGGAGAAGGCTACGAATTGTTCCAAATTACAAGCTACCACGAGTTTCTTGACATGGAAATCACTTTTCAATGTGTCCAATGCAGCTTACAACTATAACATTTCAATGGTTAATGTATTGTTGCCTGAAGAGAAAAGCTCCCGAAAAGCTTTTATGATACAAAGAAGAGTTTAGAAAAGTTAAGTCATCCTTATGAAAGAATTGATGATTGCAAAAATCATTGCATGATATGCTATAAGCAAGACAAGGCATTGTAATATGAGTGACTGTAAGGAATCCTGTTATGTGAGTGATCGGAATAAGGTACCTAATTTGGTGATGTCTTGCATGCCAATTGGTCCTAGACTTAAGAGGTTATACATGTTTGCAAAAAAACAGCCAAAGATATGACTTGACACCATCACTAACACACAAAGAAGGGTAGCATGGAACATCTAAGTGATGGCATGACATGGAAGCATTTTGGCTTGGAGAATTTGCAAAAGAGATTCGAGATTCGAAATGTGATGTAAAACACACATGTTTTCCTAATAGTTTTTATGTTATTTTGTGCTTAAACGTTAACGATTATTTTGTTATTCTTGCATTAAATTACATGTTTGTGTATGTGATAGGTCCCATGTTGAAGAGAGCGAGAAAACGAGTCAAATGGAAAAAGAATCAGCTAAAACGGAGCTCGGATGAAGCCGGTACGCAAAAACGAAGATAAACGAGTTGAAAGTCGAAAAACGTCAGAAAATGTCATGTTCGAGCTACGCGACCAGGTCATTCCATTCAAGAAGCATGTGGTAGATTCCAACATGTCCCAAGGCTGCCAAGAATGTTCAAGAATCAGCTACCACGTCTATTTTGTCTTCTAGTGGGCCTAGTGGGCTTGTTTTAACCTATTTTATATTAGGAAGGAGGTGTTTAAACATATATATAAACCCTAAAAGCCTATGAATGAAATTATTCAAGTTTCTAGCCATCCCACACCTGCTCTAGAGGAGAAACCAAGGAGGACAAGCTTACGGTTCCATCTTTTATCCTTCGGTTGTCGGTTTTGACTATTTTAACGTTTGTGAGTTCGTTTTTGGTTTTTAAGCATTCAAACCTTTTGTAATCAGATTTATATGAACATGTTTATCATTTATATCTATTTTATCTGCTGTCCAAAATCAATGTTAGGCTAAACTAGTTAGTTCTACCTAGGTTAGATGATTGTTGTTAGGTTTTAGTAAGTAGTTTGGATTGTTGATGATCATGGCTTAAATTGTTAATGTAAAGTTTGGTTTAACATTGAATTAGGTTGTGTTTAGTGGCTGTGAATTTGTTAATTACACTTATAAACCTCTTGCTTTAATTAATTGAATGAGTTTTGATTGATTGTTGCTTGTTAGGACTCTTTACTTAGTGTTTAGGGTTTGTTTGCGGGTTGATCAACCGTAAGGTTTAACTGAGTGTTTTAATTGAATATAATCAGCGGGTAGACACCTTCCTTGAGACCGAGAGGTGATAGGAAGTAAACTCGTCTCATAGCTTTTAGTTGTTAGGATTAGGATCGCGCGAGAGCGGGTTCGGTTCTTGTCGGGTTTGGGTTTGTGAGCGATTAGTTGACCTAGTTTAAGTTAAACTGAATTGTTCCTCTATCCTTGGTTGCGTAGTATTCGTCTCCATTAGGGTAGTGTGTCGGTGAGACCGAGAGGAGAGTCGGCATTAGAGCACGTTAACAATTCGTCACCCGGTTTGTTCTTAAAATCAACTAAGTGTAGGTTAGGGCTTGTTAGTGAGACCGAGAGGTAATCTAGCTTCCTGAGTGAACTTTAGTTGTGTCATTCTTTAGGAACCGGTGCCGTGAGATTCTACAATCCAATAGCTTACTATACCTTCAATATGATTCTTACCTAGGTAGACGTTTTCTCCGATTGCAGTTAAGTTTCAAGTGTTTAGTTAAGTTAAGTTAAGTCTAGCTAATTAATTTAGTTAAAGTAAGTTAGGTTAAGTAGTTAATTATTAAAAATCATTTAAAGATTCTTAGGTGAGTCTTGGTTAGGGTTAAGTATCAATAACGTTTTCAAGTGTCCTTGTGTTCGATACTTGGACTTCCATAGTGCTATACTATTAGTGATCGGTACACTTGCCAGTTTTGTGTGGTTTCTTTTGGAGTCTTGTTTAATAAATTTAAAGCTTAGTTGTGAGAGCATCAGCACATGTCATATTAAAACATGGGGGCGTGCCCACCAAGGTACGGGGCCGTGCTTCTCACTCCAGATAGCCTATAAATAGTGGCTCATGTTACAGTCATTTGGTGTGCCTTGAAAAGAATTCTATCCGGTTTTCAGTTATAAAAACACCCACTAACACTCATATTGAATATCTAGTGAAGAGTTTGAAGGTTTGGAGGTCATCATCATCAACCATCATCATCATCATTAAGAAGGAAGATTCATCCACATTTGGTTAGATTGTTCTAGTTTAATCATATGTTTGTTATTATCATCCATCATAATGTTCACAACTATGCTCATTATGAAAGACAGAAACACTTTGATAACTTATCGAAACATGGATCCTTATATTGTACTTAGAAATGATGAGATATAAGTTATGATCTATTTCTCTATATTTTGGTAATCAGAAAATAGCATTGCGTAGAATATCATGTTAGTTAAAGAAATCATATGTTAATTGAATGTGTAATTATAACCTACTTAAAATCAACCAAGGGGAGGGTATGTGATGAACTATAACCACCCGAAGTTGTTATAATTGGTATTTGAGAAATCGAAGTCAATCCTAATCTTTCTACTTTACGAAACTAACTTTAATTTGTATTGGTATGTTTCTAAGAACGATCCAAGTTTTAATTTAATCATTGTTTATAATTGTATAAATTTTTAAGTTTTAACTTTTATTTTCTTCTATATATAATTTTACGGCTAGCCTAATTTTAACCTTTATTTATTTGACCTTTACCTTAGCTTAATTAACATAGACCTTAGTTTAGTTTAGTATAGCTTAGCCTAACTCATAGTTTAACTTAGACTAACATTTAGCTTAACTTTAACTAACTTTTACTTTAGTTTTAAATTTGATTAATCCCATGTATGTCCTCTACTTTCGAGACTGAGCTTGTTTCTCCAATTTATGAACCGGAATGACTCTTTCGTCGACGAACTCGTAAACGGACTGCAGAAACCACCGAAGCAATCAAGGATGAAACAGTAGACGCCACCACATCAGGAGAAAATCAAACCGAAGAAATGATGGCGGCCCAGAATAATGAGCCGAACATGAGCCAATATGCCAAGCCAACTCTCGAAGGCTACGACAATGGAGTGACTCCACCCGAAATCACCGAAAATTTTGAAAGCAAATCAAGCACCATTCATATGGTGGAAAATGCAGTTCAATTTCATGGTCTCCTCGACGAAGACCCTCTTTCTCATATATCTCGATTCTTATGAATCGGCGGAACCTTTAATATCCACAACTGTTCAGAAGATTAAATCAAACTTAAACTCTTTCCTTTCTCTCTGAGGGGTCAAGCCTTAGAATGGATAGATTCTTTTTCCTCTGGATCTATCACCACTTGGGACCAGATGGTTGAACAGTTTCTCCTAAATTATTTTCCGCCTGATAAAACTGCCAAATACCGAGCCAACATTACCGGATTCCGGACCGATGATGATGAGTCGTTACACGCAACATGGGAGAGATACAAAAGTCTTCTGAGAAGATGCCCACATCATGGACTGAGTGTATGGTTACAAGTACAAACTTTCTTTGACGCATAATCTAGTCAAAACAAGCAGGTCATCGACCAGATCTCTGGTGGAGACCTGGGATCCAAATCACCTAACGAAGCATTTGAAGTCCTGGAAAAGGCAGCAAATAAGAGTTTCGCTTACAACCCACCAAGATCTACACCAACCCATAAAGGAATACACCATGTCGATTCTAACACTCTTGTCACAGCACGGCTTGAAGCCCTTTCTAAAAAAATCGAACAACTTCAAGCTGAGCTATCAAAAACCAGACCCACCAGTGACACCTATGGAGGAACTCATAAAACCAGTGACTGCAAACACGTCATTCATGGCTATGTAAGAAGTCAATTTCATCACTCGACAAAATAACGCTTTCAGCAATAGCTACAATCCAGGATGGAGAAACCACCCGAATTTCAGCTGGAAAGACGGAGGTAACACTCAAACTCTACCCGAATCCGAGAAAAGACCAATGAATCAATCCTTCCAGACTAAACCTCAATTCCAAGATCAAAGTTGTAGTAGCCATCAAAACCCAAGCTACTCAAAGATCGAAGAAATGCTAGTCCAAATCATGACCAAAACAAATGAAGCAGAGAAGAAGGCCGACTCAAGAGCTGTTGATATCAGCGGTGTATTATTAAAACATGAAGCCGACCTCAAAAGTCAACAAGCATCATTACAGAATCTAGGAACTCAAATCGGACAAATTGCCCAACAATTATCTGAAAGACCACCCGGCACTCTTCCAAGCAACACAATCACTAACCTGAATGCAACAGCTAACGCTGTTGCAATCAGAAGCGGTATAACCATTGTTGCCTCACCAACTTCAGAACCAGAAAAGGAGTCTCTTAATGAAACACGGGAAAGACTGACCCAACGGGCACCGTACAACCCAAGGAGCCAGTCCGAACTTATTTTCTACCTATTCCACATCCTGGGAGGCTGAAGCAGGAACGATTGGAAGCTCAGTACGAAAAGTTTTTAGAACTCTTCAAACAACTCCACATCAACATCCCTTTCATCGAAGCCATCGCTCAAATGCCGAAATATGCCAAGTTTCTCAAAGAAGTGCTGACCAAAAAAGGAAGCTGGAGGAGCTCTCACATGTCACCCTAAGCGAAGAATGTTCAGCAGTCCTCCAAAACAAGCTACCTACAAAAATGACCGATCCAGGTAGCTTTACTATAACTTGTCTTATAGGAAATTTATCTGTTAGCAATGCCCTAGTTGACCTAGGAGCTAGTACTAATTTAATGCCTTATGCGGTTTTTGAAAAACTAGGGATAGGAGAACCATAACCCACCCTCATGAGCATTCATCTAGCTAATCGATCCATTAAATATCCTCGGGGCATTGTTGAAAACATGCTTGTTAAAAATGACAAGTTTGTTTTCCCATTAGATTTTGTTATTCGAGAAATGGAGAAAGACAAAAATGTACCTCTGATTTTAGGAAGACCCTTTTTAGCCACCGCAAAGGCTATTATTGATGTTTGCACCGGAAAACTCACACTCAGGGTCAATGATGAGGCAATCAGTTTTGAGATAGGAAAATCTATGCAATATCCGCAGCATCACGATGACACATTATATTGTGTAGATATCATAGATTCTATCGTAAGTTGCTATATGCGAGATTCCTACCTCTCTGAACCACTAGAAACTCAAGTGCTAACAGAAACCATCACCAAATGTACGTTAGAAAATAATAATCTCAATAACGACTATCACGAAGTATCTGAAGTAGTATATGAGATCACTGAATGCAATGAAAAATCAAAACCATCAATCGAAGAACCACCAGCTTTAGAGTTGAAAGAACTACCAAACCATCTCGAATATGCCTTTCTAGAAAAAGACTCTCAACTTTCAGTAATTATTTCATCTCACATTTCTAAAGAAGAGAAAGACGAACTTCTTAAGGTTCTTAAGAACCATAAGAAGGCTATCGCATGGAAGATCATGGATATCAAGGGCATCAGTCCCTCCTTTTGTACTCACAAAATTCTCATGGAGGAAGAATACAAGCCCGTGGTCCAACATCAAAGACGTCTCAATCCCAACATGCAGAATGTGGTGAAGAAATAAGTAATCAAACTACGGGATGCCGGACTAATCTACCAAATCTCATATTCACCTTGGGTTAGTCCCGTACAAGTAGTACCCAAGAAGGGAGGAATGACAGTCGTAATGAGCGAGAAGGACGAGCTAATACCATTGAGAACCATCATAGGCTGGCGGGTTTGCATCGACTATCGGAAACTTTATGACGCCACAAGAAAATATCATTTTCCATTTCCTTTCATCGATCAAATGCTTGAACGATTATCTGGAAAGATGTTCTACTGTTTTCTTGATGGATTCACCGGATATTTCCAAATTCCCATCTCTCCTGAGGATCAGGAGAAAACCACCTTTACATGTCCATATGGAACCTTCGCCTGCCGAAGAAAGCCATTTGGACTATGTAATGCTCCAGCCACCTTCCAACGTTGCATGGTGGCTATATTCCATGAAATGATCGAACACTCTATGGAAGTATTCATGGACGACTTCTCAGTATTTGGAAATTCCTTTTGATCATTGTTTAAAAACCTTGACAAAATGTTGGCTAGGTGTGAGGAAGTAAATCTAGTGCTCAACTGGGAAAAATGTCACTTTATGGTTAAAGAAGGTATTGTTCTCGGTCACAAGATTTCTCAAAAAGGATTAGAAGTTGATAGAGCAAAAATAGAAACTATCTCTAAGCTTCCACACCCAACATCAGTAAAAGCCATTAGAAGTTTTCTAGGTCACGCAGGATTCTATTGTCGTTTCATAAAAAACTTCTACAAAATTGCTAGACCTATGACCAAACTTCTGGAGAAAGACGCACCCTTCTTCTTCTCTGAAAAATTTGTTGAATCATTCAATATATTGAAAGCCAAACTTGTCAACGCACCAATCATGACTACACCCGATTGGATCCTTCCATTCGAAATCATGTGCGATGCAAGTGACTTTGCAGTTGGAGCCATACTCGGACAACGCAAAGAAAAACATTTCCACCCAATTTACTATGCTAGTAAAACTCTTAATGATGCACAAGAAAACTACACCATAATAGAAAAAGAGTTATTAGCAGTAGTTTTTGCCTTTGAAAAATTTAGATCCTACCTAGTTCTTTACAAAACCATAGTTTACACCGATCATGCCACCATACGATACCTTTTCAACAAGCAGGATGCCAAACCCAGACTTATCCGATGGATCATACCACTCCAAGAATTTGACATCGAAGTTAAAGACAAAAAGGGAGCAGAGAATGTAGCCGCAGACCATCTCTCACGCTTAGAATGCCCAACTTCAGAAGAACATCACAAGGAAATTATCAACGATAATTTTCCACATGAAGTTCTCATGCATATCCAAGCAATCACACAGGAGAAGGACGAAAACCCTTGGTTTGCCGACTTCGCAAATTATCTGGCTTGTGGGATACTAAGATAAGGACTTACTCATCAACAACGGAAGAAATTCTTCTCCGACCTTAAGTTCTACTTCTAGGAGGACCCTTTATTATTTAGGACAGGTGCTGATCAGGTTTTTCGCAGATGTGTAGTAGGAAAGGAAGTCTTAGATATCATCAAACAGTGCCATGAAGGATCTACTGATGGACACCATGGTACCGCCACTACGGTCAGAAATGTGTTTGGTGCTGGATTTTTCTGGCCCACCATATACAAAGACACACATGCTTTGATCCAAGCATGCGATGCTTGTCAAAGAGCCGGAAACATCTCAGCCAAGAATGAGATGGCTCAAAAAGGCATTCAAATCTGTGAAGTGTTTGATGTATGGGGAATAGATTTCATGGGCCCTTTTCCTAACTCATTCGGAAATAAGTACATCGCAGTCGACTACGTGTCTAAATGGGTAGAAGCTCAATCTCTTCCTACTAATGATGATCGGGTTGTAGTAAGATTTCTGAAAAAGTTATTTTCACGATTCGGTACCCCGGAAGCCCTAATCAGCGACAGAGGTATCCACTTCTGTAACGCTTTGATGAACAAGGTCTTAGCACGATATGGAGTTCACCACCGATTAGCAACACCGTATCACCCTCAGACCAGTGGGCAAGTAGAAGTCTCAAATCGAGGAATTAAAAGAATTCTGGAAAGAACTATAGGAATGAATTGCCAGAATTGGGCAGAAAAGTTAGATGACGCTTTGTGGGCCCTCAGGACGGTCTACAAAACCCACATAGGAACAACTCCTTTTAAACTCGTGTATGGGAAAGCATGTCATCCACCAGTAGAGCTAAAACACAAAGCCTACTGGGCTCTCCAAGCAATGAATTTCGATCTAATGTCCACTGGCATAAACCAGAAAAATCAACATCACGAACTCGAAGAACTAAGAACATTGGCCTATGAAAACTCCTGGTCCTACAAAGAAAAGACTAAACGTCTGCATGACGCCCATTTAAAAGGAAACAAAAAGTTTTAAGTTAGAGATCGAGTACTATGTACAACATGAGTTTACATCTTTTCCCAGGGAAATTGAAATCACGATGGACAGGTCCGTACATAGTTGAATCAGTCTTCGACTATGGGACAGTCGAGGTTTCAAACTCTGACGACCACAAGTTCAAAGTTAATGGACATCGATTAAAACCCTATATCGATGGACCATTTGAAGAAGTCTCGAAGGTAGTGATCCTCCAACTACCTAATTAGAAAAATAAGGAAATAAGGTCAGGCCAAGATCTTAAAAAACTTGGCATTGTATATATATATATATATATATATATATATGTATATATATATATATAACACAGGGGCGTGATTCCAAAAGCACGGCACCGTGCCACAATATGCGGGTCGGAATCTTCGCTGCAAAAATCTCATTCAGACTGGTTTGTAACAGAATTGTCAGAGCAAAGACACGGGCCGTGCTTCTAAAAGCATGGGGCCGTGCTCGGGCATCTGGTTGGCTATAAAAGGCACCTTTTGCCAATGCACTCCTTGCACCAACCATAACCAAAGCAATCCTCGCTGAAAATTCTATATGCCTACAGAGATGAGTGAAGCAATTCCCGTTCCTCGACAACCGAGAAACGATACCCGCCACGTTTCCAAAACCGAGCTTCTCTTGAAACATCAAGAACTCATCAAGGAACTCACCAAAATGAAACTCCTAGCATAAATGTGTCTTGTTCATGAAGTGTTGCAAAACACATAGCATTTTATCCTGTTTTTGTGTTGTTTTGTTCGTAAACCGTTAACGAATATAACTTGTTCTTGCATGAAATTAAATGTTTGTGTATATGATAGGTATCATGTTGAAGAGAGTGAAAAAAAGAATTTAATGAAGAAAGAATCAACTCAAACGGGATTCGGATGAAGCCGGTATGCGTGTTTGAAGATAAACGAGTCAGAAAACGAAGAAACGAGCACCCAGGACCTGGCCGCGCTACGCGACCAGGTGAGACATCCATGCCAAGAATGTCCCACATGTCCCGAAGACTGCCAAGAATGTTCAGAAATCAGCTACCCCATCTATTTTGTCTTCTAGTGGGCCATGTGGGCTTGTTATAACCTATTTTATATTAGGAAGGAGGTGTTTAAACACATATATAAAAAGGCTAATACCCTATGAACGATTTTAACCTTCATTACAGCCATCCCACATCATTTCAATAGGAGTTTACAAAGAGGAGAAGCAACTGATTCGCTATTTCATCACCCGGTTGTCGGTTTTGCTTGTTTTAACGTTTGTGAGTTCGTTTTTGGGTTTTAGACATTCAAACCTTTTGTAATCAGATTCTAATGAACATGCTTATCATTTATATCTGTTTTATCTACTGTTTATTGATTATTATTGGCTAAACCTCTTTGTTCTAGCTAGGTTAGATGATTATTGTTCGGTTTTGATGAAGTAAATGGATTGTTTGATTAATATGACTTGAATTTCTATTGAAAGTTTGGTTTAATAATGAATTAGATTGTGCTTAGTGGCTATGATTTTATTGGTTTTATCTCATATTCTCGGGATTCGATTAATTGATTGGTTTTGATTGATAGTTGCATGTTCAATTCTTTACTTTGTGTTTAGAGTTTGTTTGCGGTAGGATCAACCGTAGGATTTTATTGAGATTGTTAACTGACTGAATTCAGCGGGTTAAGCACCTTCTTAGAGACCGGGAGGTGATAGGAAGTAAAGTCGTGTCATAGCTTTTGCTTGTTAGGATTATGATTGTGCGAGAGCGGGTTCGGTTCTTGTCGGGTTTGGGTTCGTGAGCGATTAGTTGGTCTAGTTTGAGTTAAACCAAATTGTTCCTCTATCCTTGGTTGCGTAGTATTTGTTTCCATTAGGGTCGTGTGTCGGTGAGTCCGAGAGGAGAGTTGGCATTAGAACACCTTAGCATTTGTTTCCCTGTTTGTTCTTAAAATCAATTAAGTGAAAGTTAGGGTTTGTTAGTGAGACCGAGAGGTGATCTAGCTTTCTTGAGCGAACCTTAGTTGTGTCATCTTTAGATACCGGTGTCGTGATGTCATTCATTCCATTAGCTTGTTAGACCGTCAATTTGATTCTTACCTAGGTAGACGTTTTCTCCATTGTCAGTCACAGCCGTTAAGTTTCATTAAGTATTTCAGTTAGTCTCGTTAAGTTAAGTTAATTAATTTAGCTAAAGTTAGTTAAGTTTAATAGTTAATTAAATTAAAAAACAAATAAAATATTGTTCTTAGGTGAGTCTTAGTTAGGGCTTAGTATTAAGATCGTTCTCTCGTGTCCTTGTGTTCGATACTCGGACTTCCTTAGGCTATACTATTTACGATCGGTACACTTGCTGATTGTGTGGATTCATTAGGAGTTTCTTTTTAAATTTAAAGCTTAGTTGTGAGTTCCATAGAAAGAGCATTCATTAGACACACATCAAGTTTTTGGCGCCGTTGCCAGGGACACGGTTTGAGGCGTATTGAAAACGACTCGAGTTAGGGAGTTGCCTATTGTATTTCGTATTCATATTTAGATTAGATTAGTTATTTTAATTAGTTTAGTTTATTTAAGTTTAGTGTAGTTTAAGTTTAGTTTATTTTTATTATTATTATTTTTATTCTTAACTATTTTATCTATTTTTATCTGGTGCCCGTGATCCGTTTCTTTTAAGTGTTCTTTATAGGTAAAATGTTAAGATTACAAGTTGGAGAACCATGGTGCAAAGTTTGTGGCGGAAATCACTGGGTACATGATGCCTATGATATGAGAAATATAGAAGTCGAGGCACGGAAAGCTCCAGGGGAATCACTTTTGGCAAAGCCTCCTCCATACCGATTTGCATATGCTCAAATGGAGAACTTCTTAGGGTATAAAGATTTGTCAGGGAATATATTAGAGCCCACCCCAGAATCGGAGGCAATAATGGATGGAGTATTGTTTGATATTTGAAATGATTTGGAATATATTCCATCTTTGAATCCACCTATGTATGAAACCCTGAGTGAGATTGAAGATACCGAAATGGAGGAGCAGAGAGTGGAGGAGTATGTTCCATCTTGGGAGGAAGAATTTAAGGATGAGTTTGGTGAAGAGTTGATGGACTTTGCCATTATGGATGAAGGCGAGTTTGACCCACTTGGTGATCTAAAGTTGCTTGAAGATTTAATATATAACGAGCCAAGTATGGGGATAGAGAAAGAGCTTTGTAAGGAGAGCCATGAAGTTGTTAGTGACTCGGTCCCGACACTTCACCTCGATTATGAAAAACCAAAACACGAACCGTACTCAATCTCCATTCTAGACGTGTTAAGGTTTAAAAATTTGGCTAAAAGAATTAGAAGGAGGATTGCTGGGCGATGAAATCGTAGTGTGATGAAGAGATTGACTTCCCCATTTCACTTCATTGAACCATTTTTGGGGGAATTCAAGAGTTGGTGGGCCGAGTTTAATTCATATGGTCGGGCCCATGAGAGTTGTGCAATTGGTTTCTTCCCAACCAATTGTAAAAGGAGAGTGTTGAGGAGCATCGATGGGAAGAGGATAAAGGAGAAGCCTCCTGATTGAGGTTTCGGGAGCGAGTCCGGCTGAAGACTATTCAATAAACTTAGCGCTTCCCGAGAGGCAACCCGGTAATATCTTTACTTATTATTTTATTTTCATTTTTATTTTTATTTCCGAGTTTTGCCGGGTTGTTTCTTCTCTTACTTGCAGGTTATTCCTTGGTTGGTTGATTACGGTTGGTGAGCTGGAGTTTTAAACAAGTGCAGGGATGCAATTTACTTAAGGATTGCCGCTTTCGTTCGTTAGTGATAGCTTGAGAGAGAGCACTGGAGTTTTAAGCTTGCGTTCGAATAGGAGGGCGAGGAACATGATTCACCACACACTTGCATGACCACATATACTAGGGGAGTCTGTTCCAATTTATTTTTCTTTATGTTTAGTTTTGTCTTTTCCTTGTCTCACATTGATGACAATGTGAAATTTAAGTGTGGGGATGGGGAATTGGCATTTTCATTTTTAAGAAAATAAAAGAATATTGAAAATCTTGGGAGTTAATATTAAAAAAAAAGTAAAAAATTTAAAGAAAATGTCCATTGAGAATTGTTTTTCTTCTACGTTAAGCAGGAAATGATATTATTATCGTTGTGTTAATGAACTCTCGGAACTTTTGAAATATATAATAATAATAATAATAATAATAATAATAATAATAATAATAATAATAATAATAATAATAATAATAATAATAATAATAATAAAAGAAGAGATGGTTTGCATATCTGATTTGGGATGTGTTGGTAGGCCCAACTAGCTTTGATAGTCCTCTTTAGCAAATTTTATACATATAATAATTTGAAAAACGGTGAAACCGAATTTGGATGCTTAGGGAGGATTACCATAATCTAAAAACTTTGAGTTGGTAAGACTTAGATGCACTCAAACCAGCACACTACCACATTTCCATCTTTTTATGAGCTTAGAAAATAGTTATATACTTTAGGGTGATATAAAAAATGAAAAAAAAAAAGAGAAAAGTATGCTTTGAAAGTGTAATCCGAAAAGTTGTTCCAAAAAGAAATTGAATGTTAAAAGTTATGTATTGTAAAATGCCAAAGAAACATTCTCAAAAATATTAAAAGATGCCAAAGATGCACATACTAGACGAGACTTAGAGTTTACGTGTTACCAAGGGGATAGTCACTCTGAGGATACACTATTGGGGCTCAAAGGTTCTTAGTCAATAAATATCAAATTAGGGATTTATAGGACAAGGTCCAATAATACTTAGGAATAGCTCGTATGACCTTCACATGACCATTCATCCATCAAATTTCACCGAGTGCATCTAATTAGTACCATCAACGAGTCCTTGGCTTATAGTGATTTGTCGAACCAGTTTGCTTTGACTCTAGTTCTTCTAGTTCTCTATGTCTGAGATGGGGTAGGTGTAGCCTTGATTTTTGGACTTAAAACGCTTAATGCAATTGAGGGCTTGATTGGTTAGTGGCTGGGCTTAAGTGGACAACAATACCAGCAATCGCGGTCAATATGTCGAGCTGTTTCTTGTGCTTTAATAACATTAAATAATCAGGGAGTTTTTTGTTTTTCACTTGGTTATGATCCTGTGTAGATTTCTTTTTCGGGGATCAAAAAGGTTCAAGTGTGGGGATATTTGATGTGTTGCAAAACACATAGCATTTATCCTGTTTTGTGTTGTTTTATGCGTAAACCGTTAACGAATATAACTTGTTCTTGCATGAAATTAAATGTTTGTGTATATGATAGGCCCCATGTTTAAGAGAGAGAAAAAACAAATTTAATGAAGATAAAATCAGCTCAAACGGGATTTGGATGAAGCCGGTATGCGTGTTTGAAGATAAACGAGTCATAAAACGAAGAAACGAACACCCAGGACCTGGCCGCGCTACGCGACCAGGTGAGGCATCCATTCCCTCGCTATGAGACGTCCCACATGTCCCAAAGGCTGCCAAGAATGTTCATAAATCAGCCGCCCCATCTATTTTGTCTTTTAGTGGGCCTTGTGGGTTTGTTTTAACCTATTTTATATTAGGAAGGAGGTGTTTAAACACATATATAAATAGGCTAATACCCTATGAACGATTTTAACTTTCATTCCAGCCATCCCACATCAGTTCCATAGGAGTTTACGAAGAGGAGAAGCAACTGGTTCGCTATTTCATCACCCGGTTGTCGGTTTTGCTTGTTTTAACGTTTGTGAGTTCGTTTTCAGGTTTTAGACATTCAAACCTTTTGTAATCAGATTCTAATGAACATACTTATCATTTATATCTATTTTATCTACTGTTTATTGATTATGATTGGCTAAACCTCTTTGTTCTACCTAGGTTAGATGATTATTTTTCGGTTTTTATGAAGTAAATGGATTGTTTGATTAATATGACTTGAATTGCTATTGAAAGTTTGGTTTAATAATGAATTAGATTGTGTTTAGTGGCTGTGATTTTATTGGTTTGATCTCATATTCTCGGGCTTCGATTAATTGAATTGGTTTTGATTGATAGTTGCATGTTCAATTCTTTACTTTGCGTTTAGAGTTTGTTTACGGTAGGATCAACCGTAGGGTTTATTGAGATTGTTAATTGATTGAATTCAGTGGGTTAAGCACCTTCTTAGAGACCGAGAGGTGATAAGAAGTAAAGTTGTGTCATAGCTTTTGCTTGTTAGGATTAGGATTACGCGAGAGCGGGTTCGGTTCTTGTCGGGTTTGGGTTCGTGAGCGATTAGTTGGTCTAGTTTGAGTTAAACCAAATTGTTCATCTATCCTTGGTTGCGTAGTATTTGTTTCCATTAGGGTCGTGTGTCGGTGAGTCCGAGAGGAGAGTCGGCATTAGAACTCCTTAGCATTTGTTTCCCTGTTTGTTCTTAAAATCAATTAAGTGTAAGTTAGGGTTTGTTAGTGAGACCGAGAGGTGATATAGCTTTCTTGAGCGAACCTTAGTTGTGTCATCTTTAGATACCGGTGTCGTGAGGTCATTCAATCCATTAGCTTGTTGGACCGTCAATTTGATTCTTACCTAGGTAGACGTTTTCTCCTTTGCAGTCACAGCCGTTAAGTTTCGTTAAGTATTTCAGTTAGTGTCGTTAAGTTAAGTTAATTAATTTAGCTAAAGTTAGTTAAGTTTAATAGTTAATTAAATTAAAAAACAAATAAAATATTGTTCTTAGGTGAGTCTTAGTTAGGGCTTAGTATTAAGATCGTTCTCTCGTCTCCTTGTGTTCGATACTCGGACTTCCTTAGGCTATACTATTTACGATCGGTACACTTGCCGGTTGTGTGGATTCATTAGGAGTTTCGTTTTAAATTTAAAGCTTAGTTGTGAGTTCCATGGAAAGAGCATTCACTAGACACACATCAGTTCAACTCACCGAATCGGTGGAAAACATGAACATGGAACTTCAAGACATTAACGAACAATTATAGTTTCAACTTCTCGGTTTCACGTACTTTCCACCACCCGGACCATTCAGCAGAGGAGAACCTTTCGGAGAAATTTTGGAACCTTAATTTTCTATTTCCATGTGTCAAAAAGTGCATTAAGCACATTGTGTTAGGATTTCGGGCTTAACCCGAACACTTTCATGTTATTAGGAAAACCGGGATTATCCCGTATTTGTCTTAGGACCTTTAATTTTAATGAAAGTAATTTTTTGGATGATCAAACTCTTAAAATAACATCATTAACATCATTCTAAAAATTCCGGCTCTCGCGTTTGGCTGAACAACTAAGAGAAAAATCCAGGGCCATAAAGCACGGGTCGTGCTTCATAAGCACGGGACTGTGGTCACCCTAAAATATCAGGATGATACGCGCTGACTCCGTATAATTCTCTGAATCAGAATCATTTATTCCCCTTGCAGCACGGGGCCGTGCTCGACTTTCCAGTCTCTATATAATGCATGTAAAAACTCACTATTCCATTCACACAAAACACAAAGTTTACTGAAATGGAAAGCAAGAAAGTTGAATGGAGGCCAGTGAGGAAAGGCAAGCAACATGAATCCTCCTCAAATCTTGAGGAGAACGTCATGAGGCTACAATGCATTATGTGAGACCAATTCGAAAGCAACATCCAAACTAAAGCTCGCATAATCGAGCTAGTCAACAAAGTCAAACTGCTTCGGTTTGAAAACTTCCATGTTGTGGATGACCACCACAAGGATGTGGATTTCAATCTCAACTTTCTCAATCGGGAAATCGCAAAGTTAGACAAAAAGCTTTCCGAGCTTTTGGAAGCCAAGCGAGCCCCACCACACATTCAAGACCTATTCGGGAATGGTGGTTGTTAAAGTTTCGACTTTGTTTTATGAGGAAGTTGCTCCCGCTAGTGTTATGTGTTAAGATCTAGGATTGTTGTTGAACGTTTCATGTTTAATTATGTCTTTATGTTTTATGTTTTAATGAAATTTAGGACTTTTAATCACTATCTTAAACTAACCCACAAAGAAAATCAGTTTAGAACGAACCAGCTCGACAAATAAACGAAATAAAAAAAATTATCTGCATTATGCAGCACGGTACAGTGCCTCCAAAAGCAGGACGCCGTGTTTTTTGTTCTAGTACAGTTACGAACTTTTAATTATTAAAATAACTTTTCTAAACCATTAAACCTAAAACCAAATTCGTTTCTGAAGAACAAACCGCCGACCAACCCCTATTTCACTAATTTCTCCATCAAATCTACAATTTCAAACCAAAGGTATGTTAATTTAACGATTATATTGTTCGAATTCATCTTCCTAGGTATAGTTTAACCCCAAAATCTATCAAACTGTTTAAATCGGGCCTAAACCTAAAAACAATATGGGTTATCCTATTAGTTAGGATGAATTGATTGTTGAATAGTTGATTTTTAAAGATTAATTGAAAGGAACCATTCGGGTTTGGATCTTGGGTCGAATAAACGACAAACCAATAACCCGACTGATATAACCGGTAAGAAACGAAGGTTCGAATCTGGAATAAAGTCGAAATTAGGATTAAAAACACGATCCGTTCTTTAAACAACACGAATCGTGGTCACCTTTTAGTCAACCAAAAGTCAAAATCAATAGGAACTGAACTGCAGCAGTAGCACGGTACCTTGCTTTTGAAAGCACGCTGCCGTGCTTTGCTCTCTGTTCCAACATATTAATAATTTTTGTTGAATTGTGACTAATTTGGATACAAATTGCAGATGGTCGAGTATGATTATGATGTTCATGCATTTTTAGTCCTCCCCAGGCGTGATACGAGAAACAGAAGGGCCTAGGAAAGATTAACTTATCTTAACCGAAGACATTCAGAAGCCAACTTCTATGCATGCAAATACAATTTGAAACACGTCAACCAAAGGAACCGCTACAAGAACATTGTGAGAGGACCATGGAAACGGGTTCTGGGTCAAATGGGAGAAGCTATAACTGAACTTACAAAAGAGTTTTTAGCTTCTTTCCAAATAAAGACCAAGAAGCCGGACATGTGGGATGAGGACGACATTGAATTCAGATGTGGAGGAGTATGGCGTACAACTTCTTTCACCCAACTCGGGATCGATCTGGGCATTTACACGGAAGCGGAAACAGACCAAGAAATTTGGTTCAAGGCTGGAACAACATTTGCAGATGAAGACGGGGATGATGATGATGAAGCCGGATACACACGTTTAGAGGCATGGGAACAACTGAGCTACGGAACTGATAACTATAATGCAAGCGTTTCAAAGAACACTGCATTACGTGACCCACTGATGAGATATATTCACCGCCTGCTCAGTCACAGTGTCACTACTAGAGGTCAAAACGAGGTGGTTGTTAATTTAAAGGATCTTTGGGCACTTTATTGCATGAAGAATGACATCCTGTGCAACATCACATATTTATTCTGCAAGCTGTTTACAACAAATGCAAATGCCAGAGGAAACACACCGACCTTTGGCGGGCCATGGATATACAACCTCTATGAAGTTTATGATGTAGACAGGGAAGGTACCAGGAGCCCAGATTCGATTGCTCTAACAATTGATTATTGTATTAGCATGCAGATGGTTTAGCGAATCGGTCAGAACCCGGATGTTTGGAGGTTTTGTGACAAGTTTAACCAGGTTTGGGACCCCGAAGACCCTACAGAGATGATGCTCCAAGATGAGCCTGAGAGGAGAGGATCACCACCCAGACAATACCGCCGCTGCACCTACCATCAGAGAGGAGGCCCATCTTTATCAGGGGCCGACCCCAGTTCATCACATAATAGCCGATATTCTTTTGAAGGCCTATACGACCTAATTTATCAGTTCTCAGCCAACACCACCGCCTCATTTGATAGGATCACTGAACAGATGGATGCCTCTGATGCACAGAGTGTAGCCGAATATGCAGAGACGAGGCAAGAGATCGATCGGTTGGGCTATCGCCTGGAAAGGCAGTGGGGACCGTTTGACCCGAACACGAGTAACTGATGAGCCGCGGCACTGGTAGGTTGGGTACGGGCATGGGCATGGTTTGGTAGTCGATTCATGACAGTTTATTATTACTATTATGTCTGTTTGAACAATTTACTTTTTGTCGTTTGTTTGTTTGGTCGGATACTTTTATGGCCGTGGGTGCCAAGACATTATGGTAGGTACTTATTTAGCCCATTAGGGCAAGTTATGGATGAATCCATACCTTATTTTCATTAAATTATGCTTGGTTGTTTGTGGTTGTTTGCAGTTTTATTTTATACAGGTACAAAAACAGGAAAACGGACAATAAACAGGGGACGCTCTGTCGAAATTTCGTTAACCCGTAGGGAAGTACCTCTCCATATTTTACCCACCATACTTAATTTTTATCCTTTCATGAAACTTTTCACATTGAGGACAATGCGAGATTCAAGTGTGGGGAGGAGAATTATTTGAACAAATTGCTTACTCAAATAATGATAAAAATTCTCTAATCAACAAAAATTTTTAGCAAACAAAGACTATTTCTATAACAAAACCTAAAGAAAAACTCCCAGAAAAAGTTTTTGCAAATAACCAACTATTAATTTAAAAAGTGAAAAAGCAAAAAGGAGCTTTGTAATATTGAGAAGAAATTTATGCAAAATATGGTGTTTATACCTAATTCCTCCGTTACTGTAAGATAAACCTCATGCCACATAAATATTTTTTTTTGGAAGATTTGAGTGAGTCATTTGTTTCATGTGATTTAGAACTTGTCGCAATTATTCACTTCAAGATCGCACGAAGCGTTGTATAAGGAAGAAGGTAATATTGTCACAATCCCATCAAACCATTCTCCAAATTACAAAACCCAAAAACCTTACAAAACCAAAACCTTACCACTTTATCCCTCTCACCGGTAAAATACAACACCGGTCTTTTACCGGCAGACCCTATAGAATTGGAAATGCATTTTTTCGATTTCAATTTCCTTTGCTGCATACATAAAGCAAAACCTAGGTTGCCTCCAGAACTTAGGGAGAGAATCTTTCTCTTTAGCAATGAGGTGAGGAAAAAGTGGCGCCAAGACGAACAAAAGCCACCACTTTGTGGAGTTTCCAAAAGCGCATTGAAACGAAGAGCAAAAAGATACGAGTGATGCTTAGGTTGATGAAACTGGTCACACGAAGGAAGATGTAGAAAGAGTCAAACTCAGTCTCAACATGAATATACCGAACTAATGAGGGTGGGGGCTATTAGGCTCAATACCGAACGATCCATTAGAGTTGGGAGTTATGTTCAGGGCAGGATTGAGGAAGAACTGATCCACATCTTCGACAAAACTGGTCTTGACGATCTGACCTTAAAAGAGTCACTAGGTTTGTTTTAAAAAAAAATATCGAGAGAAAAGAAGCTAACCATCGAAGACATTTTAATATTCTCGACAATAATCAGAAGTTGTATTTACCATCCCCATCCTCATTAACCTAAAACCCTTGAACCTGTTGTATAATCAGATTGAATGTGAATGTGTTTTTCTTGAGAGTGAAATCGAAAATCAAATAATATTCTTATTAACCGTCAATGAGAATGTGTTTAGGGTTATATAGCCCTATTACAATAAGTGTCATCCTACCCACAATAATATTTGGATAGGTATGACATAAAACATATATTAAAGTATAAATTACATAATATAAGTAAATATATTAATCTAGCTTAGTCTAATATATTATTATTATGTTTAATACCCTCCCGTAAGCTAGATTGGGAGAACGTTTAGTTGCTTCCTGAAATGAAGAAAGTCTTTAGGCTGTAATGCTTAAGTGAAGATATCTGCTACTTGCTGTTTGGTGGTACAGAATTGTATGTTGACCTCTTGATTCTTTACCAGATCTCGGATAAAATGATATTTCACACGGATGTGTTTGCTCTTGCCATGTTGTACAGGATCCTTTGTAAGACATATGGTCGATTTGTTGTCACAATATAATGTTAATGGTTCATCACAATCCATCCTTAATTCCTTAAGTATTCCTTGAAGCTATAAAGCTTGACAGCCTGTTAAAGATAGGGCGATATATTCAGCCTCCGTAGATGATAGAGCTACCACCTTTTGTTTTTTAGATTGCCAAGATATCACTCCAGAACCCATTTTAAAAGCATAGCCAGAGGTACTCTTGCTATCATCTAAATTTCCCGCATAGTCACTATCACTAAAGCCAATAAGTCTTCCTTGATTATTGGAGTAGACTATTCCATGGCTTAATATTCCTTTTATGTAGCGTAAAATTCTCTTCCAAGCTTCCCAATGCGTTTGTGTAGGTTCTTCCATAAAACGACTTATTTTACTAACAGCAAACATTATATCCGGTCTTGTATTTGTGAGATACATGAGACTGCCTACTAAGCTTCGATATCTGCTTGGATCAATCGGTTCTTCTGGGTCGTCTTTATTCAGCTTAAGTCCATAATCCATGAGTGTAATGGCGGATTTGAAATTTGTCATCTTAAATTTTTCAAGCATGTTTTGTGCATACTTGTATTGGGATATGTTAATATCATTACCTGAATAAGATATTTCCATTCCAAAAAATAGTGCAAAATTCCCATGTCGGTCATCTCAAACTCTTGTTTCATTTCACTCTTAAATTTATGTATTTCTTCCAGCGAGTCACTTGCAATAATAAGATCATCTACGTATAAACATACAAGCAAACGTACTTTGCTTGTTAATTTTAGAAACAACGTATGTTCAAAAGTACACTTACTGAAGCCGTTCCTTTCAAAATATTCATCAATTCTGCTATACCATGCACGTGGTGCTTGTTTTAAACCGTAGAGAGCCTTTTTGAGTAAACATACTTTATTTTCATTCTCTGGTTTAATATATCCTTGTGTTTGTTCTATATATACTTCTTCCTTTCAAAAACCATTAAGAAAGGCAGATTTTACATCCATTTGATGTAGGTGCCAACCATATTGAGCAGCCAACGCAATGACCAATCGTACCGTCTCGAATCTAATCACAAGAGCAAATCCCTCTTGGTAGTCTATTCCATACTTTTGCTTGTATCCTTTTACCACTAATCTTGCTTTGTATTTGTCTACGTTTACATATTTGTCATATTGGTTTTGTAGACCCATTTGACTCCAATGGGTTTGTGACCATGTGGTAAATCCACCAGATCCCACGTTTCATTTTTGACTATGGATTGAATTTCATCATCCATAGCAATCTTCCATTTCTCGTCTTGGCTGGCTTCGTCAAATTTTGAGGGATCAGTATTAGAAAAGAAAACATAGTCTGATTGATTCTCATGAAATAATGCTTCTGCTTCTCTATACATATTTTCCGTTTGTTGTTTGGTTAGAGGTCGAGTCTTGCGATACACACTGTTTAGGCTTCTAACTTTCTAAGGTGGACTTTGAGAGCTTGTGGTTGCGTCTAATGTGCTATCTATCTCTTGGATGCCAATACTTTCTCTCGAGGCATTTCCAATCATCTGGTGGCCGTTTGCTATCTCGGGGTCCATTCCTATGTTAATGGTAGTTGGTATGCAATCAATATTGGATTGATTGTCAATATCAGGATGCACTCTCTGATGTGTTTTGGAGTTGTTGTCGATAACCAAAACTGGTGCTTCATGTTCACTCTGAACGTCATGGTTTAGTGTGTTCCCTTCATCAAATTGTACGTCCCGACTTACTATAGTTCGTTTTGTTATTGGAATATACAATTTATAACCTTTACTATTTTCACTGTAGCCTATGGAGATTGTTTTTTCAGTTTATCGTCTAACTTTCCCCTTTTTTGTTCTGGTATATGCGCGTATGCCAAGCTTCCAAATACTCTTAAGTGATCAACCTTCGGCTTGACCCCTGACCATGTTTCTTGAGGAGTTATATTTGGTAAACTCTTTGTTGAGATTCTATTTAATAAATAAATTGCACATGCCACTGCTTCCCCCCAGTATTTATTAGGTAGACCTTTTGCTTTTAACATACTCCTGGCCATTTCCATGATTGTCCTATTTTTTCGTTTCGCGACACCGTTCTGTTGAGGTGTATAACTAGTAGTCAACCGGTGGTGTATCCCATGTTCATTTAAAAAGTTTTGAAAATGGATGCCACAATATTCACCACCACGATAAGTTCTGAGGCACTTGATCTTTTTTTCGGATTGAGTTGCGACTCTGGCTTTAAATATTTTGAAGAAGTGTATGGCATGTGACTTTTCTTTCATGAAGAATGTCCAACATTTTCGAGAAAAATCGTCTATAAAAGTAATAAAATATTTACAGCCCCCAATAGTTTGCGTTCTCATTGGTCCGCATATGTCTGAATGTATCAATTCAAGTGCTTTACTAGCTCGCCATTTCGCCTTTTTAGGAAATGATTTTCTTGCATGTTTCCCTAATGCACAACCTTCGCATACACTATCTATTTTGTGAACATTTGGCAATCCCATGACTGTCTCCTTTTGACTCATATTAACTAAGGTACCATAGTTGACATGTCTAAATCTATGATGCTAAAGTGTGGAGTCATCTTTCAAGGTCATACTGAGGGCCAATGTTATATCCTTGCTTGGATTTTAAGGAAACATTTTATTACCCGTCATGCTTATATTAGCAATAGTTATCCCTGATTGGTCTTTGATTTCACACTGGTTGTTTCTGAAATGCACATCATAACCCTTTTGTGTTAATTGTCCAACGCTTAGCAAATTGTGTTTGAGTCCTTGTACATAAAATATGTTTGGTATGGTTTTTTCTATTCCTTCGATATTTATCCGAACCTCACCGCACCCGAGTACTTCAAGTTTCTTATCATCCCCGGTTCTAACTTCTCGTCTTTCAACATTATTTAGTGTAACGAACACATCTCTATTTCCTGTCATATGATTACTACAGCCACTATCTAGATACGATTGGGTGTGATTGTATGTTTCTTCCATGTTAAATATCATGAACATTGTTTCATTCTCTTCGTTTTCCTCGTCATTTTTGTGCATTAATACATTTTCTCTTTGTTCATCATTGTTCTTCATGGGGCAATTTCTACTTTTGTGTCCAGTCTTTTGACAATTATAACATCTTATTTCACGGTTAGGATAGAAACTTCTGCTTCTTCCTCTACCTCGTCCTCTAAAGTTTCTAAAACCTCTATTTCTATTAAAATCGAAGTTAGAATTGAAATTTTGAACCTAAAATGCCTGATCTATTGGTTGTGCATCATATTGCTTGAGTCGCAATTCGTGGTGACTGTAGAATTCCCATCAGTTCTTCTGTAGACATGGTTGTTATATCTTTGGATTCTTCAATTGCAATGACAACTGATTCGAATTTCCTTTTTAATGTCCGGAGTATCTTTTTTATAATCTTTTGTTCTTCAATTTTTTCTTCATTCATTCTGAGTTTATTTACAATGGTTGTAATCTTGTTAAAATAATCTTCATTGGTTTCTGTTTCAGTCATTCGTATAACATCAAACTCGCATCTCAGTGTCTGAAGTTTGACCCGTTGCACTCTTTGTTCCCCTTTATACGCCTTTTGCAATATTTCCCATGCATCCTTTGATGAAGATGATGTCGCTATTCGTTCAAATACGGTTTCATTGGATGATTGGAATAGAATGTGAAGTGCTTTCTTATCCCGTCGCTGGTTTCCTCTATGTTCGGTGATCACTGCATCCGTCGCGTTCGCCGGTAATTCGCTGCAACCCATTTCAACAATACCCCAAAGGTCTTGTGATTCTAATAATACTCGCATTTTAATATGCCAATGGTAATAATTGTTTCCCAATAATTTTGGGAATTTGGGTTTGCAATCCGTTCCCTTGCGTCGTCATCGTGTTTTCGTATATCACTTGAATGGAATCTTTCTTCGTGTGTGGATTAACAATCAATCGATGAAGGTTATCAGAAATTTTGTAATGATTCTGGCTCTGATACCAGTTTGTTGTATAATCAGATTGAATGTGAATGTGTTTTTCTTGAGAGTGAAATCGAAAATCAAATAATATTCATATTAACCCTCAATGTGAATGTGTTTAGGGTTATATAGCCCTATTACAATAACTGTCATCCGACCTACAATATTATTTGGATAGGTATGACATAAAACATATATTAAAGTATAAATTACATAATATAAGTAAATATATTAATCTAGCTTAATCTAATGTATTATTATTATTATGTTTAATAGAACCACCACCAAATACCAAATCCCCACTCAAAACCAACCCATATTACCTTCTAATCTATGCAACCCTTCACAAAGGTGGAGATTTGAACTTGTTACAAGCTTATTTACACAGGTTACATCTAGGCTAAGAGTGTTCACATACATACATCACAGGTATGATCAGATATAAAACAGAGTGTGAGTGAACATTGTGAGAATGTGACGTTTTGCATAAACAGAAGCTCAAAAAAACAAATCGCCTTTTTATATATCACTTCATATGTTCTTATGATTTAAAGTTGGTTATTTTGTTCCCATTTTCCTGGAACTCTTTTAGGGAATGCTTTAAGCTATGGTCCTGACTTTTTGTTTTAAGAGAATATTTATAAATAGACTGCTTGAGGACAAGCAATGTTCAAATGTGGGGATGTTTGATGTACATAAAATTATACATCTTTTAACATCAAATAATCTTTAAAAATTGTAATTTCTATCAAATAACATAGTACAGAAGGCTACTTATCATAATAGAATGCAATTTCAGGTAAAACCAAGCCTCAAACGAAGAAACAAGCGAAAAGACGTAGAAAAAGTAGAAGAAAACACAAGAAAAATCAAGAAACACGCTGCCATGCTTCAAGAACACACCCCCATGCTTCTGAACACCAGAAAAGACAAAAATCTACAAGAAAAGACAAAAACTAGGAACAAAAGCAAGGGGCCCTGTCCCTTGCCCAGGGGGTCGGGGTCGTCTACAAGAAAAGACAAAATGAATTTGGCACATGTCATATTAAAACACGGGGGCGTGCCCACCAAGGCACGGGGCCGTGCTTCTCACTCTAGACAGCCTATAAATAGTGGCTCATGTTACACTCATTTGGTGTGCCTTGAAAAGAATTCTATCTTTTCACTTATAAAAACACCCACTAACACTCATATTTAAGATCTAGTGAAGGGTTTAAAGGTTTGGAGATCATCATCATCATCATTAAGAAGAAAGATTCATCCACATTTGGTTAGATTATTCTAGTTTAATCATGTATTTGTTATTATCATCCATCATAATGTTCACAACTATGATCATTATGAGCTAAACTCCATTCACCATCTAAAATCTATGAAGAAGCTTTGTTTTACTTGATGATTATATAAAACATGTGGTGTAGTATAGTAAAGTACATGGTTATCTTGCAATTATCTTTTGATGAGAAATGTTTCATCATCTTAAATTACTAATTCAAAGTTGGTGATTGTCAAACCCATTGACAATCATTCATGATCGACTCATGTTCTTGAAAGACAGAAACACTTTGATAACTTATCGAAACATGGATCCTTATATTGTACTTAAAAATGATGAGATATAAGTTATTTTCTATTTCTCTATGTTTTGGTAATCCGAAAATAGCATTGCTTAGGATATCATGCTAGTTAAAGAAATCATATGTTAATTGTGTAATTATAACCTACTTAAATCAACCAAGGGGAGGCTATGTGATGAACTATAACCACCCGAAGTTGTTATAATTGGTATTTGAGAAATCGAAGTCAATCCTAATCTTTCTACTTTACGAAACTACTTACCAACTTAAATTGACATTCTAGTGGTAGCGTGACATTAGGAAAGGGTCGACTTTAAAATGCGCTCGCTAGTTGCTTTTATGTCAATGATGCTCACTTAAGGCTTAAGGAGCTATCTATCATATATTATTACGGTAAGTTTACCACATGTTTACATATTTATCATCAATGATAAAATGGAGTGGATTCTTGATCTTAGATGGTAACCTTCATATAATTGAACTACTTGTATAGAATTTCTTGTCTTGGTCACCTATATATTATATATAAATATTTATATTTTATAAAAAGTTCAACAAAAACTCCAATTATGATAAAAACCTCCGTTTAAAGTAAAACGACGATTCATTATTGGAAACATTTGTGTCCACGGATCGATACTTGGTTCTTAACAATACTATTCTACATATACGATAGGTACACTTGCCTCTTTTGTGTGTGTTTAGTCTTTGTAGAAATCACTTTTATAAATTTAAAACACGATCTTGTGCAAAAGCTAAATATCCAATCTCTTATATTTTACAAGCTACACGCACACCGCATCAACGGTTAGTGATTTTTCGGCATATGCAATGTTGTCGGGCTAGAGCACGCATGGTCGTTTAGCTTGCCCATATTGTATGGGAGATACTCAAGCTTTTCGATTACATGTTGGACGTGATTCTTGTTGGTGTAACAGGGCATTAAGCGGAATACGCCCGGGTGCAACGTACAGATCACTCATAAGCTCGTAACACTGTCAATAGTGACAATATCTATTTTTTCTCATAATTTCGCAAGTACACAAATAGTTTGATAATGAGACAAACAACATCACATCGAAATGATACAAATATTATTTTTTGAAATAATCCTAAGGTATAACTAGTTATCTTGTCCTGACAACCATTGGGTTTCCCCTAGTGGCCAGTTGCAATGAAGGTTAGTTCACGTCCCTCCTTTGAGGTCACGGGTTCGAATCCGAGCGACGTCCCGACAACATAGTCTTGGCCTGAGTAGGGTGTCGGTTCCTCCAATTTGGAGGTTGTGACGATCCTAGATCATCAAAGAAAGTCACCGTTCAAAAAAAAGTTATGTTATCCTGACACTTCATCATATCAACATGCAGCACGTTTAAAATAATATATTTTATCAACAAATGAAATATATTGAGAACATATTTCAATGTGATGTTGTTTCAAATATATTGAGAACATATTTCAAATAAAATAATATATTTTATCAACAAATGAAAGATATATTAAAATAATATATCTTTTTGTAAATTAAAGACATTTACACACAATAAATAATATGTGTTACTAAATAAAACAATTAAATTGAATTTCTTGACAACTAATTCCTTTAAGTTACGTACCATGTATTTATAATAATTTAACATCATAATTAAATGTTCTCAATATATTTCATTTGTTTGGTTTAACATTTACTATTTATAAGAATTTAAATTACGGGACATTTAATACAATTATTGCGTAATTACCTTTTTAATATATATATATATATATATATATATATATATATATATATATATATATATATATATAAGGGAGGGTTATTCTAAAAAAAAGAAGTTTCCTAGGAATAAATTTTAGCCATTAGATCATGTTAATCAATGGTTGAAATTTAAAATTACCAAAAACCGCCATAGTTTTCTAGAATTACTCTTTCACCTCTATAACTGACATAGTTTCCTAGAATTTTTCTTTCACCATAGGTTGTAGTGCCACATGTCCAAAATCTATTGGTTCTTATCATTCTTAGGAAACTCTTTATTTTTATTTGAACCCTTTTCAATATATATATATAAAACTACTAACATAAATATATATAACTTTGAAAGGAACGAAAAATCACTTTTGACAATTTAACGATCGATAATTCAATTACTCGGTCAATAAAATTGACATAAAGCTTTCGATCTAAAGATAAAAACAAATCATAATCATATTGCAATTACCCAAAACGATAAGTCTTGACATGAACGGGTTGACTTCGAGAAGTCAACGTTGACAAAGTATAATTTTGTAAAATTAGTTATGACAGGGTCGGAAGAAGAATAGTAGTCTATTTATAGATGAAAAGGTCAAAGGTGTATCAATAATATTAGTTGGTCGAATATAACATATATAAGTCATAAAGGTCAATAAACAATTATACTCATTTCAATGGTGATAAAGAATTGGAATGAAACTTAAGATTTATTAAAAACATTATAAGAAATATATATACACACACATACACACATAAAAACAAATCTGAAAATTTAAAATGAGTCGGATTTTTGGGTTTTTTTAAAAATGACGAATGCCACAGTTGGTTCGACTGTGATAGAAGATTTCTACCAAAGTTCTGATTTGTTATTAAGTCCTTAACGAATGGGAGTTCATAACGAATTAACTATTTTAACGAATCTGCCTTTGTAACGAATTAGGCCTCATAACGAATTGGTCCTTATAACGAACTGGTCATCATAACGAATTGTACCTTAACGAACTGGGGCTAGTTCGTCCTTCTTCCGTTTACGAATCAATTCACGAATCAAGGCTAGTTCGTTAAACCTCTGCTAACGAATTACTTGTTAATTCGTTAGTTTTCCATAGCGAATTAGGGTTAGGTTTTGTAAGGGGATGTCAGAAACATTCTCTGACATCCTTAAATTCCCAGCCGCCTTTCCGGCGCCGTCATCGCCAAAAAAAACGCGATTTCGCCGGAAAAACGTGTTTCAGCACCGTTTTCACCGTTTTTCGTCCCGTTTGATCTAGATCTGAGCTAGGGTGATCCCTAGGCTCATATTTTGCTCGGTTAATACCCGATTCCACCCGGATCTCGTGACTTTAACGGTTTAAAGGTTTCGGCTCGTCGTTTCGTGACTAAATCTAATGGGTTTGAGCTCATACAATATCATACTATCATTACCTCGGGTCGGGATCGGTTCCTCTTCCTTGGTTCGGCTAGAGAAGGAGAAAACTAGAGAGAGATCTTAAGTGTGTGTTTTAGATGGTGTATGGAATATGTGTAAATGAGGAATTAAATGGTGATTATGGGTTATATATTTATGGATCATGGGCTTAAGCCCATGGTCTTTCCTTCTTTCATTCTAACCCAAGTCCATAACTCATATCTATTTAACCAACACAGCCCAACTTATATTCTATTTATCTAAACCGATAACGACCCACTATAAAATAGACGAAATTTATTTTATTATTATAACTAAAAGTAGGATGTTACAAGTCTTCCCTCCTTAAAGAGGTTTCATCCCCGAAACCTAACTATTACATAAACAAATTCGGGTAAAACTTGCGCATCTCATCCTCAGCTTCCCAAGTAGCATCTGAACCCTTGCGATGCTTCCATATCACTTTCACTAAAGGTATAACCTTGTGACGAAGTTGCTTCTCCTTGTGGTCAACTATCTCGATCGGTTGCTCAATGTAGTTCAATTGTTCATCAACCTCAATGTCCATCAATGGCACGTGTGACGTGTCATCAGCAAGACACTTTCTCAGATGAGAGACATGGAAGTTAAATGAATTCCTTCTAACTCTTCGGGAAATCCAGCTTATAAGTCACTTCACCCACACGATCCATAATCTTAAACGGTCCAATGTACCTCGGGCTCAACTTCCCCCTCTTTCTAAAACGGATAATTCCTTTCCAAGGCGAGACCTTGAGCATCACATTGTGACCAACGTTAAACTCAATCGGTCGTCGCCGCTTATCAGCATACGACTTCTGTCTGTCTTGAGCCGCTTTCATTCTTGCTTTGATCTGATCGAACTTTGAAGAAGTTTCTTGCACCACTTCTAGGCTTCCTATCTCTTTCTGACCAATCTCTCCCCAACACACCGGGGTTCTACATCGTCTACCGTAAAGCATCTCAAACGGTGGCATACCAATACTTGAATGGTAGCTGTTGTTATAGGAGAACTCTGCCAGATGCAAATGATCATCCCAACTCCCTCCAAAGTCTAAAACACAAGCACGTAGCATATCCTCAAGGGTTTGGATCGTCCTTTCAAACTGTCCATCGGTTTGAGGATGATACGCCGTACTGATGTTCTATCTCGTTCCCATAGCTTCATGGAACTTCTTCCAAAATATCGAAGTGAATCGAGTATCTCTATCAGATACGATCGATAACGACACTCCATGCTTGGCCACAACCTCTTTTATAAACAAACTTGCTAACGTTTCGGACGAGATGGCCTCTCGTATGGGCAGAAAGTGAGCACTTTTGGTCAAACGGTCCACTATCACCCAGATGGTATCATGATGCTTAGCTGTACGAGGTAGCTTAGTTATGAAATCCATGGTAATGTGTTCCCATTTCCATTCTGGTATCTCTAGAGGCTGCATCTTTCCATAAGGTTTCTGGTGTTCTGCTTTGACTTGCAAGCAAGTTAGGCATTTACTGACATAATCTACATCATTCTTCATGCCTGGCCACCAGTAATCTCTTTTCAAATCTTGGTATCTTCGTAGTTCCCGGATGAATCGAATACCTTGACTTATGAGCTTCATCTAAGATTCGACCTCTGAGATCTCCATGGCGTGGTATCCACATACGGTCAAACCTAGTCTTAACACCATGAGTGTTTTCCATCAACTCGTCTTTCTGACCGAAAATCCTTTCTTTCTTCACTAGCCCTTCATCTACCAACACTTCAGACTGTACTTTGATGATTTCATCAAACATACTTGAATTCATAACCAACTGGTATGACTTCACTGTTGCGATGACTTCCTCGTTCTTATGACTTAGCGCATCAGCGACCACATTAGCTTTACCAGGATAGTACTTTATATCACAGTCGTAGTCTTTTATCTACTCTAACCATCTTCTCTGTCTCATATTCAGTTCTTTCTACTCGAAGAAATATTTTAAGCTCTTATGGTCGGTGTAGATTGTACACTTAATGCCATATAAGTAATGTCTCCAAATCTTTAAGGCATGCACTACTGCAGCTAGCTCCAAATCGTGCGTCGGATAAGTACTCTCGTGGACTTTCAACTGTCTAGACGCATACGCTATCACTTTTCCTCGTTGCATCAACACGCAACCTAACCCTTGATGTGAAGCGTCAGCACAAACAACCAAATCCTTATCACCGTCGGGTAGAGCAAGGATTGGAGCTTGCGTGAGTCTCTTCTTTAATTCTTCGAAAGCTTCTTCTTGGAACTTTCCCCAACTGAATACTAACAACTTTCGGGTCATTCCGGTCAACAGTGAGGCTATCTTGGAAAAACCTTCGATGAATCTCCTATAGTAGCCAGCTAACCCTAAGAAGCTTCGTATATCAGTCGGATTCTGCGGAATCTTCCAATTCGTTATTGCCTCGATCTTAGCTGGGTCCACGGTAATCCCTTCAGGATTAATCACGTGACCAAGAAATTGCACTTCTCGCAACCAGAACGCGCCTTTCGAAAACTTATCATATAAATTCTCTTCCTTCAGAGTCTCCAATACCTTTCTCAGATGCTCAGCATGATCGGACTCGCTCTTGGAATAAATCAATATATCGTCGATAAAGACGATTACTGACTTATCCAACATTGGCCGACACACCCTATTCATCATGTCCATAAATTCTACGGGAGCATTCGTTAGACCGAATGACATAACGAGGAACTCGTAGTGTCTATAACGCGTCCTAAACGCTGTTTTAGGGATGTCTGCCTCTTTCACTTTCAGCTGATGATAGCCTGATCTGAGATCTATTCGTGAGAACCAACTTGAACCTTGCAGTTGGTCAAACAGGTCATCAATCCTTGGCAAAGGATATCTACTCTTCACCGTAAGCTTATTCAACTCGCGATAGTCTATGCACATTCTCATACTTCCATCCTTCTTCTTCACGAATAATACTGGAGCGCCCCACGGGGAAACACTTGGTCTAATAAAACCATTGTCGAGGAGTTCCTGCAGTTGGGAAATCAATTCTTTCATCACGGACGATGCTAGACGGTAAAGCGCTTTCGCGACGGGTTGGGCTCCTGGTACTAAATCTATCTGAAATTCTATCTCTCGCTCCGGTGGCAACCCCGGAAGATCCTCAGAGAATACTTCTGGGTAGTCGCGCACGATAGGAACATCTTTCATTTCTTTCGTCTCGGCCGTAGCGTTGACTACATACGCCAGGTAGGCACCGCACCCTCGCCTTAGCAAACCCTCGGCTTTTATCATCGAAATGACATTAAGCCCAGAACTTTCCTTATCACCATAAACCGTCACCGTACTACCATCCAAGGATTTTAACCTTATCATCCTACTCTTACATACTATCTGAGCTTCAAACTCAGACAACCAATCCATTCCCAAAACTACATCGAACCCTCCTAAGGTCATAACATACAAGGTAACAGGGAACTCATTTCCCTTTAGCTCTATCTTACAGTTTTTAACCATTCTAATTAGTTTAACCGAAGCGTCACTAGCGGTTTCTATTATAAAAGTTTCAGGCACTCGGCAACATTTCATTTTAGCTAATTTACTAAACGGTGTAGCTACGAAACTTTTATTCGCACCCGAATCAAATAATACTGAAGCAGAAATACCGTTTACTAAAAACGTACCAGTCACAACATCCGGAATCTGTTTGGCCTGTTCCTGGGTCAGCATGTAGGCTTTATACCTTGGCCTAGTTTGGTCGGCATCTTTCTTTCCACTACCTCCATCTCCACCATCAGTACACTCCTTTCCATATGACCCGTCTTACCACACTTGTAGCATGCGGGTTTTACATCACACTCATTAGCATAGTGCCCCACCTTCCCACGCTTATAACAGACATTTGTCCCAAGCCTACACTCTCCACCATGAGCCTTTCCACACTTGTGACACACATCCGAACCAGTACCCCCACTTGCATTCGCCACGGTGCACTTTCCCACATGTCTTGCACGTCTTCCTCTCCCACACCTTCTGCTTCTTGTCCTTAGAGTTCCATAACTGAGTACCCGGTCGCTTGACATGATTGACCCACTTCTTATCTTTCTTTTCTTCCCCTACCACAACTTCATCTACCGCCAGGTCCTTATAAACCATCTCTGCGAGTTCTACAGCAGAGTCAAAAGTAGCTGGTTTATTCGCCTTGACTAGTACGCGGACTTTATGTGGCAATCCCCTCATATAGAACATGATTCTCTTAGCCTCAGTGTTGACCATATCGGGTACCAACCTAGACATTCGGTTGAACTCTTTGGTGTACTCACGATGTGTCATCGTCCCAGCTTTCAAGTTTAAGAACTTCATCTCTGCCCTCTCAACTTCGGCGTCAGCGCAGAACTTCTTCATCACCAGCTCTTTCAGATCCTCCCACCTCAGGGCCTTAATCTCATCTCGGGTCTTTTTCTGCTCCACACTTTCCCACCAATATATTGCCTCCTCCCCAAACGATTGGGTGACATAACCGACAGCTTGGTCGGGACGGCACTCGCTGATTCGGATAATTTTATCCATGGCAGTTATCCATTGAAGAGTAGCGATTGCGTCTCCCAAACCAGTCAGTTTCGACGGGTCACAGCCCTTGAAGGACTTATAGTTGCACCCACCTCGGCCCCTCTTTCTATCATCAGCTTTCACATACCTCACCACGCTCGAAGCCTCCCTCTCTCCTTCATCATATTTCCTACCACCTCCTCCCGCTCCATCAGCTGTTCTTTCACGGCCTCCAGCAGACCACTCCGGATTCATGTTTTTCACAGCCGTGGCTACTGCTTGGACAATAGCTGCTTGGATTAAGGGATCTAGTTGAACCCCTTCATTGTTGTTAAGGTTTCCTCCAGCTGCACTTCCTTCTTCTTCGGTGTTGGAAGTTGTTTCTACCGAAGGTCGTTGGACGCGAAGAGGCATGCTACGACGTCCGGTGCGGCCTCCTGCTCCAACAACTGTCCTAGATCCAGCCATCGTATTCTGGAAAGGAAAACACAAACGTCATCACTCAAGGAATTATTTAGTACAAGGATAGTAAGGCTAACAGGTAATAACAGTGGCCAGCTGTGATTAGCTGATCACGTTACTCTCCGTGTCTTATACACTTCCCTTCATGAGTCTATTTGTGCTGGTTCTACTCTTAAACATTAAATCAATCAAACAATCAGGAAATCCTATCCCTACAAACACATATCCTTTCTTTAGCAGTTAAGCTAACATTAACATACATATTTAATCATACACTTTACCGTTATTGAGCTCGCTTGAGTGACACATGGCTATCTCAAACTGGCATCTTCTTTCTTTTCTTACTTTAATCCCATTCTCTGTTCAAGTCTAAGCATATAGGATGCTTAAATCTCTCGAACTTTGCTCTGATACCAACTTGTAAGGCCCCGTTACCGGTAGCCCTACTTTGGTGTTGGATTTACTCAAACACAGTTCTACAAATCAGATTTAATTAAAACTTTCGCGGAATAATAATAATAGTCAACCATTCATTACAAACATCCTTAACTTGTCTTTAAACATAACATAAATGATAATATCAAAAACATCACGACCAATCTTCAGATGCCAGCCTCTTCGATCTTGCCATGTGTCCTCCTCAAACCAGTTATCTCAATCTGTAAAACTGCATGCATACTAAAAGTCAGCTACGCTGAGTGAGTTCTAGTTAATCACATAACTACTTTACATACACATATACGTGCCTGAAGGTACGCATTACAAACTTAACCTGTCCATCGTTCTTTCATATACATTCATAGCTAGCCTTAAGTTATAAAGAGCATTCACCCTACATACCTCAGATATTACTAGGGTCTGGTACCCTCCATCCTCGGATATTATTTGGGTCCGGTAACCCTTCATCCTCGGATATTATTAGGGTCTAGTACCCTCCATCCTCGGATATTATTAGGGTCCGGTACCCTTTCTTCCATACCTCAATCACATACTTTCTATATACATAATCGTAAGTTTCGCACATACATACATCATTCATTCGTCATCTTACAATATACATATAACATCAACCGTTACCTGGCAGTACATGCAATATCCGAAGATCGTTCATGTACTGACAAGAAAGCATTCATACATTTCACATAATACATATATGTCATACACTTATCACTTAGGATATGTGTATTAACTAATCACATCAAGTATGCACGCAGCTCCGAAAACATAACAAGGAATGGGGCTAGAACTCACCTGGATGCGGTTACGTTTACCGTTAATAATTATTCCTTTCTTGAGTTGTGCGCGGCTAACTGTATAATGATTACATGTATTAATTAACTACCGCTACTCATATCGTATTCCTATCTTTATATAACCCACAACGAACGGGGGTCCGGGGGCAGCGCCCCTGGCAGCGGGGTCTAGGGGCGGCAGCCCCTAGCAGGGTCCAAGGGGCAGATCCCCTGGCTGGGGTCGAGCTGTCATAACACATTTTCCATTAGAATTTTAAATCATTAATTAATTTGCTAACTTAAAAGTTCAAGGACTTCTTTGTAATTAAATTATTCTTTTCTAAGTCCAGGGGCTGTTCTGTCATTCTTTCAAAGTTCTGATTTGTTATTAAGTCCTTAACGAATGGGAGTTCATAACGAATTAACTATTTTAACGAATCTGCCTTTGTAACGAATTAGGCCTCATAACGAATTGGTCCTTATAACGAACTGGTCATCATAACGAATTGGACCTTAACGAACTGGGCTAGTTCGTCCTTCTTCCGTTAACGAATCAATTCACGAATCAAGGCTATTTCGTTAAACCTCCGCTAACGAATTACTTGTTAATTCGTTAGTTTTCCATAGCGAATTAAGGTTAGGTTTTATCAGGGGATGTCAGAAACATTCTCTGACATCCTTAAATTCCCAGCCGCCTTTCCGGCGTCGTCGTCGCCGGAAAAACGCGATTTCGCCGGAAAAACGTGTTTCAGCACCGTTTTCACCGTCTTTCGTCCCGTTTGATCCAGATCTGAGCTAGGGTGATCCCTAGGCTCATATTTTGCTCGGTTAATACCCGATTCCACCCGGATCTCGTGACTTTAACGGTTTAAAGGTTTCGGCTCGTCGTTTCGTGACTAAATCTAACGGGTTTGAGCTCATACAATATCATACTATCATTACCTCAGGTCGGGATCGGTTCCTCTTCCTTGGTTCGGCTAGAGAAGGAGAAAACTAGAGAGAGATCTTAAGTGTGTGTTTTAGATTGTGTATGGAATATGTGTAAATGAGGAATTAAATGGTAATTATGGGTTATATATTTATGGATCATGAGCTTAAGCTCATCGTCTTTCCTTCTTTCATTCTAACCCAAGTCCATAACTCATATCCATTTAATCAACACAGCCCAACTCATATTCTATTTATGTAAACCGATAACGACCCACTATAAAATAGACGAAATTTATTTTATTATTATAACAAAAGGTAGGATGTTACATATAGGGTTTATATATATATATATATATATATGTATATATATATATATATATATATATATATAGAATTAGGTTCATTTCAGAAGTGATTTTATAGAGAGAAGTGCGAGAAGTGATCTCAACCATTAGATTATTAGTCAATGGTTGAAAATTTATTGCATTTATTATAATTAATAAAACTTGAAAGACTTTGAAATTAATAATAATATGGTAGTTTAGGTAGAATAAAATAAATCACCATTTAATTAATCTCATCTATCCCTAAATAAAAGCTCAAGAATTTATAGTTTGTAAGTTACAATTTATTTATTTTATTATATGCTAGTGTAAGATTTGATTTTGCTATTTTTTCACCAATAAAAAAGTTTTTAATTTATAACATTTAAACAAAATAGTATCTTCATCATTGATTGCTATTTTGAAAAAAAAAAATTAATAATCTGAAGATGTCTAAGACATAAAAAAATGTGTACGAATAACCTAGAAATGTGTAGGAAAAACAATAAGATGTGTATGAGAAAAATAAAGATGTGTAGGAAAAACAATTAAGTTGCGTATGGGAAAATTAGAAATGTGTAGGGGGAAAGATGAAGATGTGTATGAGAAAATTAAAAATGTGTATGAACAATTTGAATATGCATGGGAATAGATTAAATACGCGTAGGAAAAATTGAAGATGTGTATGGCGAAAGAAAAACGTGTTCGGTGAAATTGTAGACGTGTAGGAAAAAAAATATGCCGTGTATAAGAAAATTAAAGATGTGTAGGATAAAAAGTAAAAAATGTATGAGAAAATTAAAGTCGTGTAGGAAGAAATTAAATATGCGTAGCAAACACTTGAAGATTTGTAGGACGAAAAACATGTTTACGAAGAAATTAAAAATATGTAGGAAACATATTTAGATGTGTACGAAAAAAATTAAAGATATGTTGGAAAAAAATTGTAGAGGTGTAGGAAAATATTATAGTTGTGTAGGGTGAATTTAAGAGATAGGGTTAAAAATTATAAAGATTAATTTATTGTTTTATGGATTTATTGTGATTATATTAATTATATTAGTAAGAAATGTAACTTGTATTGGTTTAATTATATATATTAATTGGAGAGATAATACATTTATATTACATTAATAACCTTTTTATATATTTTAATTATTCAAGATTAAAAATTAAATGAGTGGTCAAGATTAACTTCTCGCTATAACTTTATTTCTTGCATGAACCATCCCTTATATATATATATATATATAGTGGGATTATAATAAGAAGTGGAGTATGTCTAAAAAGTGTTAGAAGAAATCTGGTGCGTTAGACTTGTTAATCTGACGGTGGATATGGAAAGTGTGTTTATTGTGAGGTTTGTTTTATTTTAGTTGCGGTGTGTTTATTGTGCGGTGTGTTTTATTAGATATAATGGTGTAAACACACTTACTCCGCTTCTTAGGAAAATATACTTCTTATTATAACCTTTCTCTCTCTCTCTCTGCATATATATATATATATATATATATATATATATATATATATAGGATGGTTCAGGCGAGAAATGATATTACTGCGAGAAATGAATAAGAGCAACTAGTTTTATTTTATGTTTTAAATGCTTAAAGATAAATGAAGAAAGTATAAATGCATTCTTTCTATTCAATTAATATAACCAATAGACCATAATAGTAATCTATTCAATTAATATAACTAATCAAATTATTAGATTTGGAAAATATTAAGAATTCATTTATTTTTATAACTTATTTATTCTCTCTTGAAATTTTATTCTACACAAATACAATTTATTCATACATTAAATTTTTTTCTTTCCAAAACTAATTTCTTGCAACTTAATGTATTAATATTCATCAACACGTAGTTACATTGTGATGAATGATCTAAAAAACTATCTCACACGTGTTTGCATTAAATATCAGCAAAAAAATACAACCTACACAAAAATATATAACCTACACTTGTTCTAAGAATAAGAAAACATATAACCTACACACGAAAAACATATAACCTAAACATAAAATTCAACAACAATAAAATACACGTGCACACGAAAACATATAATCTACACACGAAAAATATATAACCTACACACGAAAATTTTATCCTACCGAATACAATTTATTCATACACTAAAATTTCTTTCTATCCAAAATCAATTTATTCCGACTAAATATATCAATATCCATCATCATGTAGTTACATTGTGATAAATAATACAAAAAAATATCTTACATATGTTTGCATTAATTGTCAATAAAAAATATACAACTTACACAAAAACATATAACCCACACTTGTTATAAGTATATAAGAAAACACATAACCTACATACGAAAAACATATAACCTACACATGTGTAGAATATGTGTATCTTTGTGTAGTTTATATAATTATTGATGTCGAATTACATATGTAAGTTGTATGTTTTTTGTATGTTGTACGTTTTTATTGCTCAAAACAAGTGTAGGTTATATAATTTTGTGTAGGTTGTATATTTATTGTTTATATTTAATGGACAAATTTGTATAATATTTTTTTTATTATTATTTATCACAATAATTTTCTAGGTATAACAATTGAAAAACAGAAATTATGTTTTGATATTTATTATTAGAATTACGCGCTGATATATATGCTAATAAATTTAGTGGATAGGAATTGTTTTTTTTAATATCAAGAAATAGTATTATATGAATAAATGATATCTTTGTTGGATAAAATAAAGAGAGAGTTAATAAATTATAAACTAAATCAATGTTTTTAGATTTTTAATTATTATAGTTAAATTAGTAAGATATATTAATTAGAGAGAGATTTATTATGGTTATATTAGTTGTATTAATTAAGGAGGGGGGTGCATTTATTATTGCATGTACATCTTTTTCATTTATTTTTAAGCATTTAAAACATAAAATAAAACTAGTGGTTCATATTCATTTTCTCGCATATCTCGCACTAATATCGTTTTTGCCAGAACTTAAGTGGTTCTCAAAATAAATCAATCATATATATATATAGGGGGTAGGTTAACATACAATAATCAGTTAACGTACATTAGGTACGCGAGCTTTTTAAACGTCGATGTTAATTTCACGCGGTGGCAGTTTCGTAAATAACCCAAACAGTAGTTCGCGATCAAATTCATTGATTTAAAATCGATTACGATCCAAATTCTGAACTCATTAATCTATCTCATCCAATTTCTAAACTCTAATCACAACTTACAGTATGAAATCTCAAAAGTCAAAAACCAAAATTGAAATAGAACGTCACTGAACATTAAAAATCTTCAAATTGATCAAAAATTGATGATTTAATTAATCGAATTGATGTGTAAGAGGCTTTAGAATCATCAATCGATTATGAAAATACAGATTAACACACTTAATTGAGCTATGATTAAGGTTCATGTTTAAACGTTTTGCTCAAAGTTTAAACGTTCTGACCAAAATGAACACCAAAATGAAAAAAAGCTTAAATCTTATCTTATTAGGATATAATTATGTTGTTTATACGTTTTGTTAATAAGTTCACTTGATATCATCATATGGTTTATACGTTCTACTTGTTTATTCGTTCCTTTAACACGTTCTACTTGTTTATACGTTATGTTTATACTAACCCATCTTTAGTCACATTAAGCCTGATTTACAATTCATAATCCCAAGTTAATAATCAGATTGTTTATAAGTTCTGTTAATACGTTCTACTTGATATCATCATATTGTTTATACCTTCTCTTCATACGTTCTGTAAATACGTTCTACCATATCGTAGAACGTTTAAGCAAACAAACATGAATGAAACGTTTAATCACTTTATATAATCTGTTATTCATATAAAAAATCATCAATCGACAGTCAATTTGATAATCGATTCTATTATATGAACAAATGTGGAACGTATTAAAAGTTCTGCAAATGGGTGTCTGCGAACGGCTTATTTCAGTTCAATCCAATTGAATTTGTGTTTACAAATAGTGTCGGTGAAGATGGTTGAATCGATGTAGCGTTTAATTAGGATGGAAACGAATTGAAATTATTTACAAGTTTGCCACTGCGTGTCTTTTAAAATCGACGTTTAAAACTGTCACGTACGTTATGTACGATAAGTTATTAGCGTATTTGATCCTTAACATATATATATATATATATATATATATATATATATATATATATATATATATATATTAGGGGTGAGATATTTTGAGAACCTGTCGAGCTTAATGAACTTTGAGAACTAAATTATAGTCACACATTTAATTGAAGTTGTTATATTTTGTGGTTATAATTAATCTTAAATTTAAAATTGAAAGAGGAGATAGAAAGAAATAATATTCAATGTTTAAGAGCATTCTCATCCCGTTCTCCATCACACTATAAAACACAACATTTCTCTCTCATGTTCAATTAAATAATATTACTTTATATCTTTATTATTACAGTTTTTCTTTCTCCTCTACTTACAACTAATTCAACAAATATTAAAAAATAATTAGGGACAAACAAAGTTTTCCCAAATTTATAAAAAAATCACTACATTTTCTCTCTCCACCCTTAATTTACACTCACAACCACTCAAAATATCACCATATAATTTACAAACTCTCTTCACATTAATATAGGGAACGAGTTAGGAATGCTCTAATGGGTATTTAAGTAAAATTTACATTTCATCTTTTTTCAAATTCTAATATTAAAATTATTTAAATAATAAAAATAAATTAATTTTTTATTAAACATATTAAAACTTATTACGATATTAAACATATTTAGAAAATTGTATCTGTTAATAAAGTAAGTTTCTGTTTTTTTAAATGCTATTTATAAAATTGTATATGTTAGTAAATTCAGCTTCTTTTTTATAAAAAAAATGATGATTTTTTTAAAAAGACTTCTACAATTAAAAAAATGAGATTGTTAATATATTTACATATTCCTTATTTAATGAAAATTTATTTAAAAAAACTAAAGAGTAGCAAAGAAAAAAAAACACCTAAAAATTAGTTCACTAACGTTTAATTCTACAACAATTACACAAATTACTCAACCACGATATACTTAAAATTGCATACATAAATTACTCAAACTACACTTGTAAGGAATTACATACACAAACACATAACTTACACAAACTTCACAAATTATCCAAATTTACATAAATTACAAAAAATACTCAAATTTACATAATGTACAAAAATACAAAAAATACATAAATTACTCAACATACAAAACTACACAAGTTACTGAAATTACCTCAAATACACAAATTGTTCAAATTACTACACAATACATAAATGATATAAGTTACCCAAATTATAAAACTACACAAGTTACAGATTTTACCTCAAATACATATATTGCCCAAATTACTACACAATACGTAAATAACATAAACTACCCAAATTAAATCTACATCAATTACATAAATTATCCAAATTATATTAATTACCCTACCATAAAATACCAAAAATTACATATACTACACAAGGTTTATAAATTACGCTTACATAAAATACAAAAAATACTCAAAATTACCCAAGTTACTAAAATTATACAAGGTACGTAACATTTTGTAAAACTAAAAAAGAAAGTAAACGCAATCCTCAAAACATGATACACCATTACTATTTTGTTTGTTTTTTTGTTCCTTTTTTTACTTTTCACACAGTACATAACATCCATTTTTTTTCCTACAAATATTAAAATAATATTTATAAAGTATGAGTAGTTAACACAAACCGGTCAGAAAACTAAATATTTTTTTCCTTGTAATTAAGTATTTTATTAAATTAAAATGGGGTTGAATGCTTAGCTTTTTCATAAAGAAATCAAAATTTGTATATACTAAAACCATATAGAATTTTTTTTCTTAAACTATAGATATCGGTTGTTAAAGTTATTTACGTTTCCCATTTTTATTTTCATTGTTTCGTTTCTTTAAATAAATTAAACTAAATCAACATCTTTTTAAAAGTTAAATAAAATCCAACCGAATACAATTATATTGATCCAGTTCAAAACCCAAACAAAGCTTTGTAAAAAATCTAACAAACAGTTTTTTTTTTTACAATATACAATTTATGTATCAACATCTTTGTGAATATTAAATTAAAAAAAAGTTAATGAATAAAACAAAGTGATAATAATAGATGAAAGATATTGATTGGCCAATAAATAATTATAAAATATAAAATGTGAGAAAATGGTTAAAGACAATAGTGCCCTTTAATTATTTTAATGTATAAATAATACGATTAAATATGAATCACATGTTTAGTTCTAAAGTTCTTATAACTAGTGATGGTTCTTAAAAGAAATCACCTCTGTATTATTGAACTTGTTTTATATGATGCTTTGTTTGATATTGTTTATGTACTAAATCCATAAAAAGTTTATATGCAAACAACTTAATGATCAATATGTGAAAGTTAAATGAGTTTACTAACCTAATGTATATGTATGTCTTGACATGATAATGTAATATGTGTCTTAAATGATCCAAGAAATTCAAAAATAGTGATGCCTAACCAAAATCAGAAATATTGATGCAATTTTGGATTATTTAAACAATTTTAAGCAATTTGATAATTCTACCTTTGTAGGAAAAAACACTCGGGTGTGAACTGACAAATCATGAGATGTGGAAGCAATCACACTGTAGGAAAGGCAATCGGCCTTTGGATAAAGATCTAAGCAGTTTGCTGGTTTTGGTTGATGATTCGGAAGGAAGAGTTTAAGGAGACAATTTGAATTGGGTTGACAATAGGGCAAAGGAGACTTGGGTAAGTTGACTAATTAGTAAATGCAAACAACATATTTCAGAAGAGAAAAAAGTGAAATTTGAATAATGTAATTATGTGGGTTTAATGATAGGTTAATTACAATGGATATGTTGTGGTGAAGTACGGAGATTATCGTAGCATACATCCCAAATTTGATGAAAATTTGTGGTCACGAGCTGCTGGAGGCATAAAAAAAGGAAAAGTGTACGGGTTAAGAAATGTTTATGTACATGGAAGACAAGACCCCGAGTTATACTAATAGAATTTTGATTTTTGAAAAAACCTTTGTAATCCGTTTACATTTTGGTTATAAGGCAAAGATAGGGTTGTGTAATCGGTTTACAGTTTAGTAACAACGAAAGTTCAACAAGAGTAGCAAAGTGCTACTGAGTCGGTTTCTATAGGTAACAAACAACATTGTTTTTAAAAAAATATATATTTGACAGTTTGACTTTAAAAAAAGTCAAACTATCACTTTATTTTCATAATAATTAGTTTAGGATCAAAAGGCATGGTTAGTTACTGGTTGTTTGAGATTACAAGTTGTTTTGGACAAGCTGCAAACGGGTTGGTTAGATTTTATTTTGACATGGGTCAAATTTTTGCCCAAGTCCGGTCTAGTTAGAAAAGTTAAAATTTTATTTTGTCTTGGATCAAAACTTTTTTCTCACATACAAGGGTATCGGGAGTCGGGTCTAGTGGTTCCATGGGTCTTACACTTTACTTGCATAGGCCTAGTCAAAGAGCCATTACTAATTTATAATTTGTTAAACATGTTTGTTGCAGCTCGTTAATAGTATGACTATATACCATCAGCCCGTTTACAACTCACATATAACTTACTTATAGCCTGCTTATAGTTTAACTTTTAGTCAAACTATAGATAGTTTATTAAAGCCCGTTTTTCTTTTGACAATTTGACTTTTTAAAAGTTAAACTATCACTTTAATTTTCACAATAATCAGTTTAGGATCAAAAGGCGTGCTTAGTAACTGGTTGTTGAGATTACAAGTCGTTTTAGAGCTGCATACGGGTTGGTTAGATTTTATTTTCACATGGGTCAAAATTTTTTATTTTTATTACTGACCCATTATTAAATGTTTTGTAGATTGAAAAGTTGCACTTGGTTATCAAGGACCCCGTGAAGGAAAAAGAAGAAGATAAAGAAAGATACAATGGGATTATTGTGGAGTTGATGGCTGAAAAGGATAAGGATAAGGCGGAGAAAGATGCAATTCTTAATCGGATGACTAGGCTGTTTGGTTCATTTAGATCTGAATGAGCCAGATCTGAATAAGCCTCTGTCCCATTTAGCAACAACATGAGTCTGAATGATTCAGACATAATTTTAACTATTCAGATGCTGCTTTTCAGTCTGGAATCAAACAGTTTGAAGTCTGAATGAATAAGATGTTTCCATCTGAATGGTTCCATTCAAATGTAAATAAACATTGTAGCTATGTTAAAATCTGTGGTTGGATAAGCAACTTCATGTATTTTGAAGCCACGTGGACACACTTTATTTTGAATATTTTGAACACTTGGACGTGCGTTTGAATTATATTACACTTTAATTGGGTTATTTTTGGATTTTTTATTTTATTTTATAGAACTAGTATTAAGACCCCTGCGTTGCCGGGGGGGGGGGGGGTAAAAAAATTTGGTTTTTAACCCGTTAATGTTGGTCTTTAACCCATTCAATCCACTATCCGTTTTAACACAATTTGGTATATAACCCATTTGAGTCATTATCTATTTTAACAACTTGGTCTTTAACCCATTCGAGCCGTTATTCGTAACACAATTTGGTCTTTAAGCCATTCGAGCCATTATCCATAACACCATTTGGTTTTTAACCTGTTTAAGCCATTATAGGAATCAAAGTGGCTCAAACAATAAGTACACGTAAAAAAGTTAGCACACCGAACATTGCGACACGTTAAAATGTCAAATAGTAAAATTTATTTAGACCGAAACATCACAACTCTTAATAAAATTTGACCAAAAGATACAAAAAATTAATAAGGATGATCATTATTATTTATATTATAGTAGTGGAATAGTAATTAAGCTCTTCGATTTTAGACTTAAAAATAATTAAAATATCTCTTGTGTACTAACCTAGGCTTGAAAGAGAGGAGATAAAAATATGTGGGAGCTTTGTGTTATTTGTGGTTATCAAGAGGACACGTAGAGGAGTTTTTGGAAGACAAATGAAAGCCCCACATGTAAATAATACATACACATCCATGTAAGTAATTGAAAAGCTATAAAGGCTTGTACACCAAGCTTAAAAAATTGTACATATAATAAATAGTAGGGTTATGTGAGTGTAGGCAAGTTTACCTTTTAGTATATATATAATGGCAGGACAATTCAAATTGGTCCAGATCGGAAGGAATGTTGTGGGTTTACTCTAGCAAGCAGACTATAAACAACTCTTGTTGCAAGATTTGCGACACCGGTTTGAGGTGATTTGCGACCGTAATATAGTGGTTGCAAGAATTGCACCGCAGCGGTTGTTGCAAGAATTTGCGACCGCAGCGGTGGTTAGAAGATTTGTGACCGCAACGGGGGTTGCATGAATTGCGACAGTAGCGGTGATTACAAGATGTGCAAGTGCTTTAGCAGTTGGTCTTAAAATGTTTTAGCAGTCGGAAAATGGTCGCAACGGAGCAATTGAGATGCGTATTTCCCACGGCATTTTCAGTTGCAAAACGGCCGCATCAGGGCAATTGCGACCGTTTTGCGACCGAAAAGATGGTCTCAAGTGCGTTGCTTTCTAGTAGTGACCGATGTGTATTTTTAAGCATTTATCTCAGATAACCATTAGAAAGCGATTGAGAGAAGTCTATAAGATGCTTAGAAGAATATCTATTGGAGTAGCTGATTGGATTTCAAAAACATTAGTATTATTGTGTTTTTTCCTTCAAAATGAAAAAAATGTAAAAGAGGTTTCTTAGACATGACTATGTTATTAAGTCTTTTAGAACCCATGCATGTTCGCATGGTCTTTTAATATGAATGTCATAAATAAATGTAATATGAGTTCTGAAAGTAGTTAGATGATACTAATAATATTCAATGTTATAAGAGTCATATGATATTGAATATTCAAAATGTTTGCTGTCGGAATGCCGGCCAAAGCAGGCCAGGACCCATTTTAAATCATTTACTCACTTCTTTCAGTCCCATTTTGATTTCTTAAATCTTCTTATCAAACAAAATCTCTCTCCTACGACAATGAGGAATCATATGCATATGATCAGCTTCCTTCTAACCCTCCTGTTTTCAATTATACAGCCCATGTGTTCCGGACAACTATACGACCATACACCATGCAACACAACCGCACCACCGCTCCACGGCTCCACCTACACTTGTAACTCGGACACCAAAACCTGTAACACGTATGCCATTTACAGACCTCAACTCAGCCAACAACTATCTGACATTGCCGGACTGTTTAATGTCAATGAATCCGAACTCCAACCCGCAATACACCTCCAACATCGTGAGGTTGTTGTACCAATCATCTGCGATTGTCCTGATAGGTCTTCACGAGCCTTAATTAACTACACAAACAATAACTTGAAATCATTCTTGGATATTGCTTGCGGAGTGTACCAAGGGCTCGTGAAGCCATTTGTTCTGGAAGAACAGAACGGAAACCTTCACGAGACTACACTCGTTAAGGTGCCTATTAAGTGTGCATGCGTAAACACGTCACGCGAGGTAAACAGTACGATGTACCTCGTGAGTTATCCTTTGATGGAAAGCGATACTATTGATATCGTTGCTAGGAAATTCGGGGTAACACCTAAGTCAATCCATGAAGCAAACAAGTTGGACCCATACCAAACTATTTTTGGGGGCACCACATTGTTAGTCCCAACAACGCGTGTACCTGTCTTGAACTTGGACCATGTGGTTAATGGTCCAAGTTCACATGAATACACTATTCCGGTTAACGGAATCGTGAATCGTAGCATGAGAAACCGTTTTTCGACCTTTCTTATTGGTTTTGCAACGGTTTGTCTTTGTGGTGTAATCCTGCTTCTTGTGTTTTTAAAGTGGAAATGTCGTCATCAAAAGCCACAAGTCGTGTCGATAACAGGACTCGAGTTTAAACGTTTCTCACCCGATTTTCTTGATGGCATGTCAAAGTTAAAGCAGTCTTTAACGAGTTTTAGTTTCGACGAGCTTAAACTCGCTACACAAAACTTCTCGGAATCTTTATTGATCGGAAAATCAGTATACAATGGTCAAATAACAGGAGGTTTCCCAGTTGTGATTGAAGATATGAAATCAATTGAGTCCGCGAATCATGTAATCAACATCTTAACGACGATTAACCATTTCAATGTTATTAGACTTGAAGGGTGTTGTTTCCACATGAACCAGTGTTATCTAGTCTTCGAGTTTGTGAAAAATGGTAGTTTAAGAGACTGTTTACACGACTCCAAAACTCGAAAACAGTTAACGTGGGCTAAACGAGTGAAGCTCGCATTTGATATCGCAGAAGGGCTGCATTACATACATTATTGCACTAAACCAACATATGCACATCACAATATAAGTAGCGGAAACATCTTGATAACAACGGATTGGAGGGCAAAGATCTCGGGGTTTAATCTCGCAAAGCCAATAGTTTACAATGTAGTGGCCGAAGGAGATGGCGGAGATAGTGCGAAATATCTGGAATGTGGACAGGATTCGACTAAGGCGGATGTGTATGCGTACGGGGTTGTTTTGATGGAGCTTTTATCAGCAAAAGAGGCGGTGGTTGGTCGGAAATGGTTAGACCGTGATGTGGAAGTTGTTGCTGGTTCATCGGAATGTTTGGAGAAATTTAACAAGTTTATGGATGTGGATCTGGAAGGGGAGTACACTTTAGCGGATGCATTGCGTCTAGCACTATTGGCTAAATGTTGCATTCATGATGACCCTGAAATTAGGCCTACTATGAATGATGTTCTTAAGGCTCTATCAAGAATTTCATGATAACTTCAAATGTATTATGTAAATACCTTATGTAATTAAGTTTTCTCGTTTTAATTTCATCTCAACATATACACATGTAGAAAATGCGGAACCAAAATTTTCAACTGAGATTAAAAAAAACAAATTTTAAATATTCATTTCAAATACTATAGCAATGATGTTTTGAGAAATCAAATTACAAGAAACGTACCAATAACATTATGATGCTAGACGATTTATAAGATTCAATATATTTACAGTAATGAGAAAACATGATTAATCAACTATTAGGCTGTAACTAAATGGCTGCAAGTGATAAGTTTTAGATAGGATTCTAATCGAAACAAGGAGTTGGCACAACCAGTAAAGGGGATTTCCTATGGAGTGTAAGGCCCGTGATCTCAGTCATGTCAATTTCTTCTCCTTTCATATTCTCTGGTAATGCAAAGTCATATTTGTACACCAAATTTGCTAAAGCGAGCTCATTAACGACTATAGCAAACTGAATTGCAGGACAGCCTCTCCTTCCCGCGCCAAATGGAATATACTCAAAGTTAAGCCCTTTATAATCGATAGAACAGTTTAAAAACCTCTCTGGACAAAACGTCTCGGGCTCCTTCCATTGCAAAGGATCTCTCCCTATTGCCCAAGCATTAACAATCACTTGTGTCCCTGCTGAAATGTTGTACCCCATTAGCTTGACATCTTGTGTAGATTCTCGGGAAATGAGTAATGGAAGTGGACTATGCAATCGCAATGCCTCTTTAAGTACAGCTTGTAAGTACGCCATTTTCTCCAAATCATCCTCGGTAACCATTGGTTTTCCATGGGCTATTTCTCTGACCACTTTCTGTAACTTTTTCATTATTTTTGGGTGCCTTATTAGTTCACTAATTGCCCACTCGATGGCTGTGGATGTGGTATCGGTTCCAGCAGCAAACAAATCCTGCAAGAAATACATAGTTCAAATATTCTCAAACTAAAAATCAGAAATTACATATATATATATATACATATGTAGGCTATTTGTTTTATCTAATCATTTTTAGATAAATCGAACTACTATATATATATATATATATATATAAATTACATATATATATATGTAGGCTATTTGTTTCATCCTTAAATACCGACTTATGATTCCCTTTTTCTCTCCAGATGAATTATGCCCCATTTGTAAAAAAACTTGTTTGGATAGATTTGGTGAGCATGCCCTCCACTTTAAGGAATTGTCGGGATTCAAGTATCGTCATGACTGGGTTAGAGATGTCTTATGGGATGTGCTTAGACGTGCCGGGATCTTAGCCAAGAAAGAGGCACCTGTTAACTTTTTGACTGATCCGCGTGAGGGAAGATCTACCCTGCGTCCTGCGGATGTTCTTGTGTTTGGCTGGGCAGGGGGTAAGCCTGCGTGTGTTGACCTCACTGGGGTGTCCCCATTGGTGGGGCTGAGAGACAGTGGCTTCGTACCGGGGCAGGCGGTTTTGAGAGCGGAGTCTAGGAAGGTTGCTAAGCATGAGACATCGTGTTTGGAGAATCAGCACGTGTTCATTCCATTTGCCTTCGACACTTTTGGATCACTAGCTCCCGAGGCGGTTCGCTTCTTGGAGCGGGTGCAGAAGGTGGTCCACAGTGACTCGCAGAGCCCGAGAAACCAAGGATTTATATTTAGTAGAATAGGCTTTGCGATTCAAAAGGGGATAGCGGCGCAGCTTGTTGCTCGCTTACCCATTATCCAGATGTAGTTCGATTTGTGTTTTGAGTAATTAATAAATAAATAAATAAATAAATAAAATATTTATTTAAAAAAAATTAGATAAAAACACAATCTAATAAATAAACACATGTTACCATGATGGCAGCTTTGATGACATCTCTATGAAGCATAAAGTTGGTAGTGTTTTCTGTTTGATTATCTAGTAAGATATCAACTAGATCTTGGCCTTTGTCATTTCCATTTCCGTCACCATCCACAATTCTTTTCTTACTTACATGCTCTTCAAGAACCCCCTCAAGAAACTCATCAAATTCTTCCGCAACCTTCTTTGTTCTTGCCTCCAAATCGCTTAATCGATCCACCCATGACAACCAGGGTACATAGTTTCCGATTGAAAACGAACCAAGAAGATAAGTAAACCTTACCAACAAGTCCTTAAACGTTTCCCCTTCATATGTTTTCCCTAAAGCCACCCTACAAATCACATTATTCGTAAGTGAATTCAATGACTCACCTAAATCAACTACCGATCCACAACTTTTACCAATTATATCGATCATATCACGGATTTCTTGTTCTCTCACTTGTCGAAATGATTGAACTCGTTTACTACTTAAAAGTTGGAGCACCGCTATGCTCCTCAACTGCCTCCAATACTCTTCATAAGGTGAAAATGCTATGTCCTTAGATCCATAAGTAAGTGTGTCGGGGATACTTAATTTGGGTAGGCTAGCGAAGATTAGATCATGGGTTTGTTGGATTTTATGGACGTTTCGGGTCAAGTCAACGTGACCGACCCGAACGTGATCCGGATAGAGTTACACCGGGGGTAACGAGATAAAATCCTACTTAAATGTTAATTAGGCCCGACACATAAAATAACTATATGGACTGGACTTGTTTGATTGGGCTCAAGCCCAAGATGGTTAATTATTAAACCCTAAGTTAATTACCTATAAATACATACTATTTATCTATTTATGGTAACCAACTTAAAAACAAGAAAACCCTAGCTGCTAGAAAATATCCGGCGCCGAATTCCGGCCAAGTCGTTTTTCCGGCGAGCCTATTCCGGCCGCCGCATACGCACCTTAGCCACCTCTGGTCCTTTTTCAACCACTACAAGCACCACCGTAGCTCCATTCAAGCTCCGGTGCTGTCAAAACCCACATCACCGGTTTTCCGGCGTACCTCCATTGTTTCCGGTGAACCCGGATTTCCAGCGACCAAGATTCCGGCGAATCAAGGTCACCAGTGGGTGCTGCTGCTGCCGTCTACATCTATTCCGTCAACCGCCGCCGCTGTACGCTGTGCAGCTGCCACTGCCGCCGCTGTTCAGTCGCCGCCGCCGCCGTTAGGGTTGCCGGAGCAGCTGGTTGTTCTTGTGTCATCATCTAGTGTTTTCGTTTACTCCTCGGTGTGTCTTCCCGGTTCTAGTTAACCGAGGTATATCGAATAACACCCTATGCTTGGTTATTTACTCGTTTATTCGTACTCGTATTGTTGTAATCGGATCCGGGTTCGGGTTTCCATTTATGGTTCGTATACTCGTTTTTATCCGCTGCGTTTTATTGTTCGTTTATGAGTTTAATTATTAATATGGATTAATAATTATCGAAACGAAATATTAACTAAAACGAGTTTTAAATAGTTTAACCGTAAATAGTTTAACCGATTTTTTTCTCGGACCACCGTTGAAACCCAACAGTGGTATCAGAGCCAAGGTTACAACGTACGAGTCGATACCGGTTCGTTTAAAACCGGATCTACATCTTAAACTTTAAATCATTTAAAGTTTATAGATCTAGTTTTATTTTCGGGTGATTTTGAGTTGGTCAAAGTTTTGTTTATTTTATTTGACCAAGTCAAAACGACCCGAAATTTTATTTATTGTGAATATGTAAATCCGGCCCCGACCTATGTGTTTGATTGGTTGTGTTTGGTGTTTGAGCTTGTTTTGGTTATACGGTTGGTTCAAAAGTTGTAAAAAGGTTATTATTTAATTTTCGGTTTTCTTTGGCCATAAAGATGGTTCAAATTTGTAATAGGACATATTAATGTTAGTTTATAAATTTGTAATTAAGAAGACGCGAAGATAACCGAGGACGAGCTCGAGGACCTTTTGGAGTTAGTGGGAGTTTGGACAAGACGACGGGATGCACCGTGAAGTCCATCCTTGTGGTTGTTTGTGTTGTGAACCCCTTGACCCGATCGGTCTCCCTAATTGGCTCTAGAGAGACCGATCAATTTTTTGGCCATAAAGGATTTACATATTTTTTATTTGCTATTTGTGGTTGCTTGGTTTGTTTATAACAGGATTATAATATCACCGACCTAATACCAAATAAATTGGAAAATAAACATTTTATTAACCGATTTTGTTTTGCAAATTAAAAGCGTTTTGATTTCCAAAACTAATAAGTTATTATAACTTAAAATTGGTTAGTCGTATCGCTACAAACTTAGTTTTGATAGGTTATTTAAAACTAAGTGTCCTGAGAGATGAAATGGTTCATCTATGCGTCGCGATAATAAAAACAGTAAAATTTGACTTTTACTCTACTTTGTAATTTTAAAATTTATCCAAATTTAAAACCAATAGTTTATGCCAATCCTACTACAAGTCACACTTGAGGCATACTGCGAAATTTCGAGTGTTTGGAGCTACAGCACCACACTTGTTTTCTAGCATATCCCATCAAGGTGAAAGCGCTTCGTTGACACATCCGGCCCTTTCACACGTTACGATACTAGGACAACTATTATTTTACTCTCCTGTTACGTGCTAAAGCTGTCTGGAGACTTAAAATGGGCAAAGATGAGGCTAAACGTATCTATACAGACAATCGTTGTCTCTATAGGCCTCATAACCGAGAGTTGTGCTCTATTCACAATTGGCAATCGTTGTCAGTCTGCCTAACCACTTATTAATGTTGTGTGCTACAGCTGCCTTTAATAACTGGAAGCCAGATTCTCATACTCCTAATTAATTAATGTTATTGGATCATTAATAATAGGACTACAACATCGAAAATACTAATTAAATTTACTTTTGCTTAATTAATCAGATGTCGTCAAACGAAATTTCACTCTACGCCCTTAAGACTAACCTTGAGAAGGATAAACTGAATGGTACCAACTTCATCGAATGGCACCGCAACTTAAGACTTGTTCTAACCATGGCAAAGCGCCTGTATGTTCTCGATGGACCGAGCCTGAAAACAACACAGCCGCTGCACGAAAAGTTCTTGACAAGCATAAGGATGACTCGGCTGAGGTCTCCTGTATTATGCTAGCCACCATGACTTCTGAGCTTGCTAAAGGCTTAGAAGACTTTGGTGCCTATGAGATGCTTGAGCAACTCAAGGGCATGTTCCAGAAACAAGCCCGTCAAGAACGTTTCGACACCATGAAACAACTCATCAGTTAAAAGATGGCAGAGGGGTCTCCCGTCAGTGCTCATGTTCTAAAGATGAAGGGGCACATCGATCAGCTCAAGAAACTTGATTATCCCATGCCCGATGAGATGGCATCGGATTTCATTCTCAACTCTCTCCCCAACTCATACGACCAGTTCGTAATGAATTTCAACATGAATGGTTGGGTGAAGACAGTGTCGGAGCTTCATAACATGCTCAAAACGGCTGAGATGAACATTCCTTCTAGGACCAATCAAGTTCTGATGATTCGATCTGCTGGTGTCAAGAAGCCAAAACCAAAGAATCGGGGTTTTAAGGGAAAAGGCAAGAAGAAAGTTACTGTTGCTGCCCATGTTGCCACCAACACTAACAAGGTGGTTGCAAAGAAAAAGCCGCCGCCCTTTGAGGAGCGCAAGTGCTTCAAATGCAACCAAATGGGGTACTGGATGAGAAACTGCCCTGAGCACCTTGCTGAGATCAGAAAGAAGAGAGCCAATGGTGAAGGCTCTTCTGGAGGTATTTCCATATACGTTATTGAACTTTTCACTGTCTCTAGCAACACATGGGTATTTGATACCGGATGTGGTTACCACATCGTTAATGTCTTGCAGGAGCCTGATAAGTGGAGGAAACTGAATAAAGGCAGCATGGAACTCATCGTTGGAGATGGGAAGAGAGTACCAGTTCTGGCAACTGGAGTATTTCATTTTACTTGTCCATCTGGCCTAGTTTTTCCTTTAAATAATTGTTTGTATGCTCCTGGCTTGACCAGAAACATCATTTCAGTTTCGTTGTTATTTGAACAAGGATTTAAGTATGTTCTTAATGGCATGGCTATTTCTGCTTACTTAAATGATATCTTTTATTTTGAGGCTAAACCTCGAAATGGTATTTATGAGATTGATGTTCAACCTGACAATAGCGTATATCATCTTTCAAAACGTATCAAGACTAGTGTCAATGATACTTTTCTATGGCATTGCCGACTTGGCCACATAAGCAAGGCAAGAGTTAAAAAGCTCCAATCCGAAGGTATTCTTGAATACACAGGACCAGACTCTTTTAACACTTATGAATCTTGCTTAGCTGGCAAACTCGCGAAAGACTCCTTCACTAATAAAAGTGAACGAGCAAGTGATCTGTTGGGACTCATACATACTGATGTATGTGGATCTTTCAGAACCATGACTAGAAGCCATGAAAGATACTTCGTTTTTTTTATCGACGATTATAGTCGATACGCTTATGTGTATCTTATGAAACACAAGCACGAAACTTTTGAAAAGTTCAAAGAGTTTCAAAGCAAAGTGGAAAAACAACTTGATAAAACCATTAAGATACTTCGATCAGATCGAGGTGGAGAGTATCTCAGCACAGAGTTCATCACTCATCTAAAAGAGCATGGAATTGTTTCACAGCTCACTCCACCTGGCACACCCCAACTTAATGGCGTGAGCGAGAGGAGAAATCGAACTTTGCTAAACATGGTTCGATCGATGATGTGTAGAACTAACTTGCCTCACTCCTTTTGGGGTTACGCCCTTATGACCGCCGCCCGCATTGTCAATCTAGCTCCAACTAAGAAGATAGACAAAACACGATATTAGATATGGCATAAGGGAAAGAAACCCAAATTGTCTTATCTTAGAGTATGGGGATGTGATGCTTATATCACAAGTGAGTCTGATGACAAACTTGATCCCCGCGGCAAAAAAGTTATTTTCGTCGGATACTACTACAAGAGCGGTTATTACTTCTTTCATCCTGATACAAATACGATTTCTGTCAGGAGGAAGAGCTACTTCCTTGAAGAAGAATTTCTTAGTCAAGGAACTAGAAGTAACATTGTCGATCTTGAAGAAATTCAAGAACCACAACCAACTGCTGAGGAAGTTGGAGAGTCTGATCAACAAGTTGTTGTTGCTGATACATCAAACATGAACACAAGCGTTCGTAGAAGTAGTAGGACTCTCGTACCAAATTCTAGATACTTATGTCATCTAGATGGTGCCGAAGTCTTATTAGTAGCCGAATCTGGGGACGAGCCTACTAACTACAAGTCTGCTATCTTGGATCCGGAATCCAAGAAATGGCAAGATGCCATGAATGCTGAGATGCAGTCCATGCATGATAACCAAGTTTGGAACTTGGTTGAGCTACCCCCCTATTGTCGGGCAGTAGGGAGGAAATGGATTTTCAAGATGAAAACCGACATGCATGGAAATGTGCAAACTTACAAAGCACGGCTAGTCGCGAAAGGTTTCACTCAAACTCAAGGTGTTGACTATGATGAAACTTTTTCGCCCGTTGCTATGACTAAGTCAATTAGGATATTGCTTGCCATTGCTGCATACTATGATTATGAGATATGGCAAATGGATGTCAAAACCGCTTTCCTTAATGGACATCTTTCTGAAGATGTCTATATGGTTTAGCCTGAAGGTTTTGTCGATCCAAAATATCCTAATAAGGTTTGGAAATTGAACAAGTCCTTTTATGGACTTAAGCAGGCATCTCGAAGCTGGAATCTTCACTTTGACGAGAAAATCAAAGAGTTTGGTTTTGTTAAAAACGAAGATGAACCTTGTGTTTACAGAAAGGCTAGTGGGAGCACTATATCATTCCTCATCTTGTATGTGGATGATATACTGATCATTGGAAACGACATTCCTATGCTTAAACAAGTTAAGCTATGGTTGGAATCTTGTTTTGCAATGAAAGATCTTGGAGAAGCCGCTTATATTCTGGGAATAAAGATCTATAGAGATAGATCTAAGCGGATTCTAGGGCTTAGTCAAAGTACTTACATAGACAAAGTGATGGCACGCTTCTCAATGGAAAACTCCAAGAAAGGAGCTGTTCCAATGACTAAGGGAACCATGTTGAGCAAATCGCAATCTCCGGCAACGGACATTGAATCTAAACGTATGCAAGCAATTCCATATGCTTCTGCGGTTGGCTCTATCATGTATGCTATGTTATGTCGACCTGACGTCTCGTATGCCTTGAGCATGACCAGTCGTTTTCAACAGAGTCCTGGCATTGCCCATTGGACTGCTGTGAAGAACATTCTAAGGTACTTGAATAGGACCAAAGACATGTTCTTGGTGTTTGGGGGAGTGGAAGAGGAGCTCACTGTAAAGTGTTACACTGATGCTAGCTTCCAGACTGACCGAGATGATTCTCGTTCACAGTCGGGTTTCGTTTTCACTCTCAATGGAGGAACTATTTATTGGAAGAGCTCCAAGCAGAGTGTAGTAGTGGATTCTACCACCGAATCCGAATATATAGCTACATCATATGCTGCTAAAGAGGCTGCTTGGATGAAGAAGTTCATCACCGATCTCGATGTGGTTCCGAGTATTCACAAACCAATCGAGATATTCTGTGATAACACAGGTGCTATTGCTCAAGCCAAAGAGCCAAGGTCTCATCACACAACCAAGCACATTCTAAGGAAGTTCCATCTTATTCGGGAAATATTGGTACGAGGTGACATCGTGATAAGCAAAGCAGACACAGATCAAAATCTAGCTGACCCGTTCACTAAGCCGATGACTCAGGACAAGCATGATCTGCATAGAGATGCTATCGGGCTTAGACTTGCTAGTGATTTATTTTGATTTAGTATTTGGATGTATGAACGTTTTATCAGTTGTACTTTTCTGTTCACTTTTGATTTAATGGTTAAATGCAAACGTTGAATGATACAACTGTGTTCATTTTAATATGTTTAATCAATGAATATTGTATTCTAAATTATCCGTAGTCGATCATACTCGTGGGAGCGATTCTGAATTAAGACTATTCTGACTTTGGACTCAAGTAGTTGACTTCCAAACTCACAGACCTCATTATGAATGACGTTGGATGTAACTCGCATCAAATCATCTTCATGGATCTTAATCATAAGATGTTTTGATAATAGTATGCTCATTTAGTATCCTTAGACCTGAGATACATATTAGAACTTTCGTTTACCGAGGAATACTCTTTGATCATGTCAACCGCTGTTGCGTAAATGCCAGCCATAAAGGCATTGGTTGGGAATGTTCTGGAGTTCAGTGGGAGTTGTATGTAGTCAAAATGGGATTCTGTACTCTTACACTTAAGTGTAACAGTTAGACATATTGGCGCCCTCGTTGATTCAAACTGGTAAAGTGTGAGGCCTCACCCAAACTAACTGTGTGTTTGATTGGACCACTTTGACTCTATATCGAGAATTACAATAATTGAACGCCATATGAGAATGATATGATCCATGTCTCATAGTTCATTTAATGCCTTATACAGAAAGGATAGATGACAACGATAACTATAAATTCATTATATTGCAATAAGGTATTCCAAGATACTTTGGTTATGGATTTAAAAATTGTCATATTCGGTTGAGGACAGCTATGTGTAGCTAGAACGCCTCTGGCTGTCATCGTTGTGATACTTGACCCAAATACGTCCAAGTGGGAGACTGTTGGATTTTATGGACGTTTCGGGTCAAGTCAACGTGACCGACCCGAACGTGATCCGGATAGAGTTACACCGGGTGTAACGAGATAAAAGCCTACTTAAAGGTTAATTAGGCCCGACACATAAAATAATTATATGGACTGGACTTGTTTGATTGGGCTCAAGCCCAAGATGGTTAATTATTAAACCCTAAGTTAATTACCTATAAATACATACTATTTATCTATTTATGGTAACCAACTTAAAAACAAGAAAACCCTAGCTGCTAGAAAATATCCGGTGCCGAATTCCGGCCAAGTCGTTTTTCCGGCGAGCCTATTCTGGCCGCTGCATACGCACCTTAGCCACCTCTGGTCCTTTTTCAACCACTACAAGCACCACCGTAGCTCCATTCAAGCTCCGGTGCTGTCAAAACCCACATCACCGGTTTTCCGGCGTACCTCCATTGTTTCCGGTGAACCCGTATTTCCGGCGACCAAGATTCCGGCGAATCAAGGTCACCAGTGGGTGCTGCTGCTGCCGTCTACATCTATTCCGTCAACCACCGCCGCCGTACGCTGTGCAGCTGCCACTGCCGCCGCTGTTCAGTCGCCGCCGCCGCCGTTAGGGTTGCCGGAGCAGCTGGTTGTTCTTGTGTCATCATCTAGTGTTTTCGTTTACTCCTCAGTGTGTCTTCCCGGTTCTAGTTAACCGAGGTATATCGAATAACACCCTATGCTTGGTTATTTACTCGTTTATTCGTACTTGTATTGTTGTAATCGGATCCGGGTTCGGGTTTCCATTTATGGTTCGTATACTCGTTTTTATCCGCTGCGTTTTATTGTTCGTTTATGAGTTTAATTATTAATATGGATTAATAATTATCGAAACGAAATATTAACTAAAACGAGTTTTAAATAGTTTAACCGTAAATAGTTTAACCGATTTTTTTCTCGGACCACCGTTGAAACCCAACAGGGTTT